>NC_051198.1:3475000-3775000 GCF_015220075.1 Falco rusticolus | reverse complement strand
TGGCTCTTCCAGGAGCATGTGAGGGGATGAGCGAGTGCACTGCTGGCATTACACACAGGGCCAAGGGAATATTTTAGAAATAGGTTAAATGAAAGACATTCCAAACACGCTACCCACCAAATGTTTGTATAAAAGGAATGTCTTTTATGGGGGGAAACAGCCTGCAAATAATTAATTGGGGAAAGTGTGTGTGTGTGAAATTAAAGAATTCCATAATATTTCAGACTCAGAGAAAGTGTCACCAAATCAACAAACAGAGTATTCATTAGGAAAAATGTGCTTAATTTCAGACCAGGGATGTGGAAGCGCTGAGAGAGTTGTTCTCAGAGAATTTTTAGCCCAATCAGAAAGGAGAGAAGACCACAATTATTATGGGAGTCTGTTCTTCTGAGAACGCCAACCCAGTTTTGCAGACCCAAGAGGTCTGAACAATCTCAAATCAGGTCTGGCTGAACAACTATTCCTCTCATTGCTGTCTATGCCAAGTGAGACGTAAGGTTTCTTGTTACTGTTTTCAAAATCAGCATAATGTTTAACCTTTAAGACTCTTCTGAATAGAAAGACAAGGGAGAAATATGTTTATTAGGGTTATTTGTGTTCATGAAAGGTTCTAAAACCTTACCAGCAAGTAAAGCTTGACTCCAGAAAACTGACTGAATTTGCTGAACTGGGTTTCACGTGAGGTTTGGGGGTGTTATGCACCAAGAGGACTCGGTGATGCCTAGCCCACGATTTAGCTGATTACAGATGTGCAAAGCGCACATCTTCTGGGCATTACGTTAAGAGCCATAACGAAAATCATCAGACCATGGGCCCCAGCTCCTCCCTGGAGGAGCTTACGAAAGGTCACCCTGTAGCTTTTCCCTGCTCGTGCACCGTACCAAATACCAAGCTGGTGAAGTCTTTGTGGATGCCTTGTCCTCAACAAGCAAATGCATGAGGATGTGCTCGCATCCCGCTCTGCACAGATATCGTGCAGGTACTGATTGCTTGTCAACCAGGGCTGATTCAGTAACGTACCTGTATCTCAGGCAATGGTGTGGTGGTACTGGAATTAACAACTGGGGTTTTAGATTACTCCCTGGATTTATTACCTTCTGGGAAAAGAAGTTATTTCTAGACCCTCTGCCAACCCTCAATTTCTAGTAAATGAGAATATACTAGTTCTGGGACTTAGGATGCTTTATGAAAGGAGAAAAAAATTATGAAGGAAAAATTATTTTGATCTGAGACAGAAATTTAGACAAAGGATTACCCATGTTGTCTGAACAGACAGTGCATAAACATTACCTTATATTATAAGGAACAGAGACTTGCAACATCCAGGAAACTACTTTTTTCACAAAATAAAACTAGGCCCATTTCTGCTTATTCAAATACCACCCACAACTTTCTGGGGAAAGATCATATGCAGAGCATATTTGGAAGCATTATTAGGAATGCATAAAGTACAGTATTAGTCAATTTTATATGCTCAGTTGCATGAAATCTGTGTGTTTAAAAAATATAATAATTTGCATTTCATGGCTTTTGATAACCTCAGGAGTGCACTTGAAATTCAGCACATGCCCACAGCACCTCCCAGCTCACCCCATTTTTAACTGAAGACCAATGGTTTCTATTAAGGGATCAGGCAGGGACTCTGACAAGCCAGTCAATAACTATGTGAGGTTACTTCATTAATGCTATAATGGCTGATAGAGTGAGAGGCAAAAAACAGGTTCCTGACAGCAGCAAATGAAAATGATAGAGATTCCTGAAGCAACGCGCCTTTCCTTTGTCATTGTCTTTTGCTTGGCTTATTCAAAATGTGGCATTTATGTATTCAGCCTTGATGAATGTTGCAGGCTTTAAGTACTTTTTCCATCTCTAATGCAGTGCCGATTGCACATTGTTCTTTCTTTCTCTCCCCCCCCTCCTTCTCTCTCTCACTCTCTTTTTCCCCGCCTGCCCCCCCGCCCCCCCCATAACCTCTGCTGTCAAGGCATTGTGGGCTGAAGGGTTGCAGGCACCGGCTAAATAGCTTTTTTGCTGTAAACGGTGAAGGTGACGGGACGATGTATCATGAGCACTGGCGGGGTCACACAGCAAGTGGGTGGTGGAGGCTGGAGCCGCAGTGAGGTGGTGCAGGAGCCCCTGGCCCCACTGCCGGCCCGGGGAGCAGGTCTTTGGGCATGAAAAGGCAGCAGTGCGCCACCTCATGCATTACTGGGGTGGTTTATAGGACCCTGCTGGTGTTTTAGGAAACACATTGCAGAAGGGCTCCATAATATCCCATAATCTTGAGCAATTCTTCCCCTGGACAAGCAAAAGCTCCATCCCTTGTGTCTCAGAGCTGCTCCTGGTGCCGCCTGTCCCTCAGTGCCCGGCTGGGGTGTCTCCTCCAGTGGCTGTCCCAGGGTGGTCCCCAAAGGTGTGTCACGTTTCTGTTGTTCCCCCAGCACAGAGTCATGTGTGGAATTTGAACATCAGGATAGTTTAGCTTCTTTAAACATTTTTTAAGTATTGCATATAAATGTCCACATTACAGTTGGAAACACGATATTCTTGCAGTTTGCTTTCACTCTTGTTTCGTTTCAGTTAACTATTTACACTATTGCATGCCTCATGCTATTTTATTTTTGGTCGCAGGTTCTTTCTGCAAATCACTTTTCTTTAGGCCAGGCAAACTGCAGGGTCAAGGCAAGGATGGCCTAATGTCCACCCCTTGCAGAATCTGACCCCTTCATGTTTGTGCTATGGAAAAAACCTTCTGATTTATCATTGACCAGTCTTTTAAAAAGGATGCTAAAGGAGAAATACATCTCCTTCAAACTCGACAAAGTTGCCATATGATGAGTTACAAAAATATTTCTTTTTTATTGTTCCATTCTCATAATTATTCCAGATAATTCAGCCATATGTTGAGTATTTTTGTTAAAAATAATCTTTTCCTTTCATAGGGTGTTTGTCACACCTGGTAAATACCTTCCCATCCTCTGGTTTTCTATTCCAAGGCAATTCTTCACTTGCCTAAAACCAGTTTGTTTAAAGCCAGCTTCTGAAGATACTGTTACTGAGACTTAATTCAGCACAGTGTTTCGGCATGTGCTTATCTTTAAATAGTCCCCCAGCAGTCACATTGCAGAGGCAATATTAGACACATGCCTAAGTCTCTGCTGACTTGAGCCTAAGCAGCCTAAATATCCAAATAATTAGATTAATTTGAGGCTTGATAGTGGAAGACTTTTGGCCTAGGAAATGAAAATGCAAAAAGTATGCAAAGCAGTTGCAGATGTGTATTTCCCAGCTAACCTGGAAGAGACTGCGAGGCAAAATGTTGATACTGGGCGTGCGAGGTTGTCTGAACATTAAAGTGCTTTAAGCTTCATTAAGGAGTAGCTTGGGTATGAACCAAAGCTTGGTTTTAAATTGTTTCCGCAGCAAAAGCAGAGAGGCTCAGAGCTTGCATTATTTATTTCTTTTTAAGGCACTGGTAACTTCAGGGATTTTCCCATGTTTACGGTTTAACGAGAAGGGAGCCAAGTATGCTGTGGTTAATGACATAAGCATTAAAAAAAGAAGGATGCAGGCTGGACTCACAGATCTCTTTTGAGATTTTGGACCAGCCAAACTACCCTCTCAGCAAAGAGGGTGGCCACAGCTTTCTACTGCTTGTCCTTTGTATGTGCTCTCTGGCAAGGACTGCTGCTCACTATGGGAAGGGTCTCCAGGAGAAGGTCCTTGGGCATTACGCAATCCCCATGATAACAACTCAAAATCACCCAGACACGGAGGAGGGGGGGCACAAGTTGCCCGCTTCCAATTACATAGGAAAACCTGCTGGAGACCTGGGGTGTGAAAAATGTAGCAGAGACGGAATTGTACAATAACGAAAATGTTACTGTGTTATTGTCAAGAAAAATATTATTACTAACATGAAGTCAAGCACACCTCTCAAGTTTAGCTATCTAAAAATTTAACGTCCAAGACAGCACCCAGAGTCTTCCAATTTGGGCTATACAGGGAGAGACATCTTCTGAAGAGTGATGGTGCTATTGAGCTAGTGTCCAGCACAGGTCATGCAAATTGTTTTGCAGGTGCCTGTCTCCCTCCATAGACTGCAAAGGAAAGCCTAGTTTGGAAACATGCCTTTTTTTTTTAAGATGCGTCATTTAAAATGTCGTGAAACCTCCTTTGAGTTGGAAGAGCCGGTGCTCATCCATGTATGGCAAAATGGTTTTCGATCTTGACTAGCCACTTGCTGAGTATTTTCTACTGATTTACTGAAACAAAGCTGTGTGGAAACCATCAACCTCTTCCAAGAAGGAGGAAATCTCACTTGGGACTGTTAGGTTTACCTGCCAAATATTTGAGGTGCCCCCAGTTTCCAGCCAAATACTCATCTATATGGTGTTTGCTAAATGCATTCTGTGTGCATATGTAAACTGATGTCGGTCTGTTGCTGCTGTGGGACATTAGACTTCCCAATAAGGTGATCTTGCACAGTGTCCATCATCTGACTTGCTCTGTGGTTGCATGTGTTGTTTTAGTATGTCCCTGTTGGCCTTCATACAACCTATTTCTCACGCAGCCATCAGTCTGTGTTCAGCCCTAAATTATTCCAGCTTCTTGCTCAGCACCTCTTTTCCCCACCCTGTTTCCTAGATGGGAAAGAAAGGCTGTGATCCCTCCTGGTGCAGCCACAGTGGGCCTGGCATGTCTCCATCACTGCAAATACCGGAGCAGTGACAATCTGTCCCGGAGCTGAGCAGTTCAGCACATCTGGCTGTGGAGCTGGGGCTGAGGACTGTCCCTGTGTGAAAGCTGCCTTCCAGGAGAGGCCTTTTTCAAAGAGCAGTTGTGCAAACAATGCTTGTCCTCCATTAAGATAACCACCCCCGAGGATGCAGCTCCAGGAGGTGCAATTTGCACCTCTTTGCACAGGCAGAGGTGTGAATTGAGTGAGGAAGCTGCCAGGCTTTGGTTCCCTGATGGAAACCACCGGCAGAGTTTGCCACTAGGCAATAAGGAGAAAGGGACAGTCATTTTGCAAACCCCAGTTTGCCATCTTTACCCAAATTGCATTTTTGGGTCATAACCTGGGCAGCAGTTTTACGGGTGATCCAGCACTCCTGCCCTTCTCCTGTAAAGTGGGACCATGCTGCTGGCCTGGGCTGCATGTGTAGGTGGAAGTGGTGGGCCTGGGTGACAAACCTCACTTCTGTGCCTTCGCTTGACTCTAAATTTACTAGAAGTTGTTTCTGTTGCACTTTTGGTTGGTATTTGGATGCAAAGTCATGCTATTTTGAAAGGTAGCAAAGATTCAAAACTATTAATATAGTGTGGTTTTAAGTGCAGAGCTGGGGGTTGGCAGAATTGGATTTTCTTCATTTTTTGAAGTTGCAAAATTGCTCAGAGTAACTGGAAAACACTTTTCTGCAAATTTGATGGGGAAACATTGCACCTGTTTTACCTGTGCATATTTATAGAATACTTTGAGCATAAAGGAGGGCATTCCATGAACTTAATGAATCCGTCAATTACAGAATATTTCATATGCTTCCCATGAACTCCTTGTTATTTCAAGGCCAAATTCTATGCAACCCAGCCCAGCAGTCCCTAGCAGATATAATACTAAAATATATCAATTGTTGTGTGTGGTATATTTTTAAAAAGAGATATTAAGTCAAAGGCATTAATTCATGTATTATGCAAAGATAGAGACGTGTTAAATGCTTTTACAGAAGCGATATAATACAAGTGTTTTAAGAATCTTCTGCAAATTAGTCTGCGTTTAGTCATTTTCTCCTTTAAACAAAAGTTAGAGAAATTATTGCTAGCAAACAAAAATCTATTTTAGACAAACACAATATGTCCTCTAAGATCCAGTTTGTCATGCCAATAGTCTCATTGGCTGTGATTTGTTTATTAAAAAGATTTTAATTGCCCAGGTAAGTGCCTGCACCTGCTAAGACATTGAATATTAGAGCACTTTATTCTAATCTCTTATAATATAGGGCACACTTCACCCATAAAATTATTCTCTACACAATTATAGCTCAGTTTTGCTGAGGTAGAAAGTGCAACTTAACAGTTTGGTTTTACTCATTATTATTAAAGTCATGCAAATTAGGATCATTAGGTAACAGTTGTGGAGTTAACTACTCGGTAGCCTGGTCACTTGGTGGGGAGCAGGGTCTGGAAGTGTGAGGGGCAGCCCAGAGACCCCTGGGATAACTCACCTGCACTGGAGCCGCCATGTGTTTGAAGGGCAAGAGTTTTTCCTTCACATCTCCAGCACATGCTTCCTTGGGGCATCTCTGACCCGCTTTCCAAAACAGGTAGGAGGACACTGCGCAGCCATATGGGGCATCCACGAGCAATGGCAGAGGAAGGAAATGTTTATGGAGGCACCATCCTGTCCCTGCAGCTCCAGGGCATAGCACAGCTCTCCTTTGCATAGAGCCAAAAGCTACAGTCAAGATCTTGCAGCCTCTTATGATCCTTGAGCTGTGATTAAGAGTGGGTGACATAAAAACCATAAGCTCATAACGCACATAATGCAGGAAACAAAGTCAGTACATTGTAAACTAATCTTATAGCAGAGCCATGCATAAATCTAACAATGGGGTCATTTAGGGATGCCCAGGGTTTGTCTTGACCACTGAATTTTATGAGCTTTGAAGCCCACCCAGTTTCCCTGGGTGTTACTCATCCTTACTCACACACATCTGAGCTCTCTCTTGAAGAACAGCACTGTATTTCCTATCTGACTTCCGCATCTCTAGTGTTACCCTGTTTCTTCCCGTGTGGCTCAGCACGCTGTTTTGTCTGTTCAGATGTCTCTGAAGCTGCTCAAAAGTTGCTGGGAAAGGGAGTTACATGTAGTATTGCCATCCGTTTTGTGTAAGCTGCTTGGTTTTCTCATGCATCTTTTTTTCAGTTTAACTGGGAAATTTGTGATTTGAAAACGTAGAGATTTGTTCTGAATTGGAACAAAAGCACAAAGTTGAAATTGCCTGTGAAAAACACATTTCTAGGACATGCTATTTTGAATTAGTCAAAATGTTCTAGTTCAATAAATCAAAAGGTTTCATTCCAATTATGTATTTCTTTTTTATATATAATTAGGGATATAATGTAAAGTAACAGTTCAGAACAACTTTTTCTTTTGCAATGAATAATTGACTCGCTCTGTTCCGATGAAATTTAATTTTAGAATTTATTCTCACCAAAACACCCTGGTTCAATTTTGTTCTAAATGAAATTCTATCAAAACATGCTAGCTCCTGCACCAAGTTCCTCTCTGACAAAATGGCATTTCCTGATGGGGAATGTTTTACCCTAGCTGCTTTGAGCATCTCTTGCCCAAGTCCTCAAATAGCGAAAGAAAACAATAGTGTTCATTACTGTCCCCTGTTAAACCTTTATTGAAAGAACCCCATGCAACTGAAGAGGAAAAATTCTGTGCTCTAGAGCCCAGGGATACTTCATGCAGTTCTTAACTGCAGCTAGGAAATACAATGCAACTGGTCTGGGCTACGGATCTGGTTCAAATGACTCTCTGGAGCAACTCCAGTGCCTTTAGTGGAGTTGCCCCAGGAATAAATTTGACGCCCCTGTTTTCATCCAGGTGGGTTTCTTTTGATATCACAAAGTAATTGTATGGCCAAAGGGTTTATCATTCTTGCAGACAGCTCCTGCAAGTCCCAAAGCATGTTGCTGTAATTATCAGGGTGGTTTATCTTATTATTATTTTGTCGTATGTGAAAGGGATAATAATCATTGTCTTTAGGTATGTAACCCAGAAGTGCTGGTGCTGGATGCACGCATATAGCTGTTGGGGGGAGGAACCAGAATACTTTAGGTTCAGGGCAAGCTCCCACCCCAAGCTGGGCTTACACTAAGGCTTTTTGGCAATGCAAGGGGGTCTTACAGCAGCCGTAAGTGTAAAGGACCTGAAACTAGGAGTAAATGCAGCTATTCGGACAGCTACTCACCAAAGTGGTGAAATCCATCCTTAGCAGATATGGCTTGTTAACTTCTTTAGGAGCAAAAGAATTCAAGATGTGTCCAGTGAGGAGTTTGGATAGACAAGCAAGCTACTAGTGTATGCATAAGAGGAATTTTTTGGGATATTTTAGGTGGAAAGAGGTAATGGGATAAAACTGAGCTAAGGAAAACCTAAAGTGATGCTGTGGAAAAAAAAAATACGGTCTAGTGATCTGTGGACTGGTCTCTCAAGAGATCTAGGAAAGCCATGCCACGCTAGCCAGTGAAAACTGCAGTGGGAATAGACTGAAAGGAAAATACTTTAGTTGTCAGCAGGATGGACAAGGTGCCCTATGGGATTTTTAGAGTGATTCAAGGAGTATTTGTTTTTGTGTTTTGTTTTCTAATTGACCAAAACATACAGCAGAGTCTCACAGGACTGTGCTGAGCCAAAACTCTTGAAGTCAGATGAAGTACTTCTGAGCCTGGCCTGCTGGAAAATGTCCACGGGTGAAATTGTAGGAGGTACGAAACACAAGAAATCCCCTCCAAAATACCCATTTCACTTTACGTCCTCCCTACAGGGGACATGTGTGTAATTAACGATTGCTTCCAGTAAATGGCTCTCTGATCATGAGGACAATCCAATTTGAAGGAAATTATTGTAAAAACCCCCCAATTTATGGATGGGCCTTTACACTAACAAGTGCCTTGCTAGTGGAATGCCTCTGTTTGCAACCAAGCATTTGCCAGCCCTCATACAAAGTGTTAGGTTTATGGCTTGTCTGCCACAGGCATCCTATGGCATGGTAGGGAAAGAAGTGCCCTTTTGGAGACAGCTGATCTTCCACACCATGGTATTTCATGATTAATGTACACCACAGTTATGTGCACGGTCTTAGTATATATATTGGCTTTGAAGGATACAACCCATAAAGAAACCTCGTTAAAAGAACTCTCATTATTTGTTTTTAATGCTTAGGGTAATATTGTCTCTTGATGTCCTGCTGATGTAAAGTCCTTATCATTAGATGTCCCTCCCATGGGGGAAATCCCTTTTCCTTCTCACCAGTTGGAACGTCTGGGCTTGACATAGCTGAGGAATGAAATCTTTCTCCCATTTAACACATTCTTTGTGAGACTTTATGTCTTCAGGCCAACACAGTACCTCCAGTATCCATGTGCTACAGAGGATGATCCTTGACTACTGTGGTGATGATCAACCTTTCCTGATTGCCTCTTGGCCCATATGTCACCAAGGGTACCTATCCTTCTCTTGCTGTTTCCAGGGCCTTTGGCATTTCCGCACACACAGGCAGCTTAACGCTCTTGCAATGCTGGCAAAGAGGGATTTTGACTACCTTAGCATTGAATTTTAGCCCCCTCTAGTCTTAAACTGCCCTGTCACTGAGAACCCCGAAGGGAGGAGAATACACTGAAAGTTTATGCTTTTTTTACTACTATTATTATTCTTTTTCTCAACAAAATCATTATTCTGCATCAGTACCTTGTGAACCAAATCAGCAGGCACAACAGTTCCTTGCTATACAGGATGCTTCCCTCTTGGTTCGTTTTTGAAATCATAAATATTACAAATTCTGGAGAAATTCTATAAACAAACAGGTTCATATCTGAACTCATCAGGGCAATGCTATGTTTATATAAACTGCTACTTGTGATGATGGGTTATATGGTATTTTTTATTGCAAGCAAAGGACATATTATTCAAATGTAGGGAAAAATAAAATGAGCTCGATAAAATTGGGATGCCCCTAGCAATCAGAGTTTCACTTTAAAATAACAATAATAATTGAAGCGCCATTCTGCTCACCTGAACCTCAATCAGTGGTGCCGTACTCCATTTGCTTCCATGGGCCCCCTCGTGCTTTGTGGTACTTTCCAGCCCAAGCAGGAGAAGAGGAGTCTGACCTTGGAGCAATCATCTTTCGCTTTGGAATCAGCAAGTCCTGTTTGCAAATGAGCACAGAAACTCTGGTGGCTTTGCTTCGCCTGTCAGGACAGAGTACCCGAGAGATGCATCAACAAACCCAGCAAGTGTGGGTGTAAGGCAGCAGCCAGGCGATTTGGGTTGGAAGTCACAAACAAGTCACAAACAAATCACAAATGTCAGCAGTTTCTGATCTTGTGCAAGCAATGTGTCTGTGGTGGGTGAGTGGTTGTCTTGGCCAGAGATGAGCATCTTGGTAGTGGGCTAGAGGCAGGCTGGAGCATCTCACCCCCCTGATGTCCACTGATGGACAGGCTGCCCTATGCTAGGATCTGGCTCTGTGGGGCTGTTGCCTCCCAGCTTCGCCTGCTGACCTCAGTGCTTTATCCGGAGTAACCACATGTGCATTTATCACACAATTTTATGAACAGTGAAGGTTTATTACATTGTACTTAAACCTCATTTAACCTTTTCTCAAGAAGCAATGCTTTAAAGTGGGATTGCCGGAGTTTGCAAAATCCTGGCAAGCTGCCTCCCAAGCAGGGTGTATACAAGCTTCCCCCAAGACAAAATGCAGGTGTAAACCCCACATCTGCTGCCTTCATTTTTCTGCCATGAGGCAAAATACTGAAGCTTGGTAAGAATTTATCAGAAGATATAAATAGATGGTTTTGGGGGTTACTTTTTACTTTTAAATTAATCTCTGGCTCAAAAATGCATGTATCTCCCTCTTCCATGGTGGCACCTGCAGCCCCAAAACACCTCTGTGCAGGTGGACTTGGGGTAGTCCTCAGGCCGAAAGACCTTCTGCGTGCTGTCACACTGCTCAAAAAGCTCTTCTCCTGGAGGGAAAAGTGAGAAACAGAAAACTAGAGCTGAATAGTACAGAGAGCTTCCTAGCAGGAGCAGTCTCCCAGGGGAGCTAATGCAAATCCCATCACTTGGGATGGTAAAAACTTGAGTGAATTAAGTCACAACCTAAATATAGGGGAGGGAGCGTCCTTTACAGGCAAGGAAGGGACTTGGGAGACTCCAAAATTGGGTAGGCTTTTTCCCATGTATTGTTCCAGTGATTTCCATTCATGCCCTGGATCAGCCCTTAGTGTGTAAAATGTTTGCATCCCTTGGGAATGGAAAAACATGAAGGAAAAAAAATGTGAGATATGATCATGAGTGTTTAGTGAAATGAAGGAAATCTTAATTCTGGCAGAGAGTAAACTTCACCTTTGGTTTCCTTAGAGCCAAAAACAATTTAATAAAAATAGCTATGTCCGTAAATTCCCACCACACCAATGTTGGGTTGCAAAATAAGAATCCCCTTGCGTGTGCTCTCGTTGCTCCCTTATACTGCTGAGTTAGACTGTTGTAAATACAGGATTGGTGCTGCTGCAGTGCTGTGTAAGCCAGGTGAAAAAAAATAGGTATTTGTTTAGATTCTGTTTTGATTTACTTGATTGATTTCCCCCCCGCCCCCTATTTTGTAGTTATGTTTTGCTGGAGTTAAAGGGTCAGTTCACTGACATACCTTAAGCCAATACATTTGTCTTTGTTTCAAAGCACCCCAAGTGCTTTGCAGTAAATAGTGCAATTAGTAGAGGCCACACAAATGAGAAAGAAAAATTAGGTCCGTTTGTTGGGTCTGGCAGTCCAGTTTCCCATGAGCTTGGGGGTTTCCCTGGCAGGGAATATCCTAGTATTCAAGCTTTATCTGAGCTTTGAGCATCTGGCACCGGATGTCCCCTCCACTTCCTTGAAAATCCTCTCACACAGAAGATCATAAACACAAAGGGTCCTCAACATCATCGATGAAGACATTTCTTCTTGCAAAGTCTAAGCCTCTGCTAGATGCAGCCAAGAATAAATACTTGTAAATAGGTCTTCCAAGTTGGTGGCAAATGTTAGCAGAGGTTGATATCACTGTTTTTCTGGAGCTCAGGGAATGAGCGGAGGAATTTTAGAAATGACTGTGCTTAAGGTGGTTGGGCCAGAGAGTGCTGCTTGCAAGGCAACCTGACGATTAAATCAATAATTTACCTAGTGGTATGACTGTAATGGGTTGAGTCTTCCCAAGTCAGCTTAGAGGTAAGCAAGAATGTGCCATAACAGTGTATTTTTGAACCACAGCATAGAGACTTAATTGATTTACTCTTTATTCTTTTCAAAAGACAGCTCAATGTCAAAGGTCATTCTTTTGTGAAGTACTGGAAAACCCGTTGTCAAACAACCTCTACTCATTTAATAATTTATCCCATTTTGTAAAAGAAAGGCAGCTGACACACAGTAAATCTAGTCCATGTTTAAATTACTGCATTGAACAATAATAAGAGGAATGAATAATCTAGTACATCTATTTAAAATTAAACATATATGAAACTGTTTTTCCAAATGATCACCAAGGGCTATAGTTTAAAGGCAGGACAGAAAACCACGAACAGAATGAAAATGCTGAACAGTAGTTTGCAAGTGGCAGCAGAATTATTTATTCTATTTTTTCTATACATAAGGAATAGAGCTAAATGAACAATGTTTAAGCATGTCAGAATTTCATCAATTTTGCATGAGCATTCACAAATATCCTGGTGGGGGTAATTGCTTGCAAATACATTTAAACTAATGATATGTTATATCCTTACTTGATATAAAACTATTAAAAGATACGTTATTGCATTTGACAATGCCATGAAGCTGGGTCAAAGCTTAATGACAGATTTCTGCATTCAGAAATTAAGATACACTCTGCTGGAAGCAAATATTTTGTAAAAATAAAAGCCATCTACTATGAAAGTTTGATCATTGATCTAAGGTTACTTTTTGGTTTCTGCAGGCACTGGGCTTGCAAAACTACAGGACAGGGAGATTCCTTTGCAAAGGCAACTGAAAATCCAGTGTGGCTGTTCCCCATGCAGCAGGACTAACGAGACTTGTCAGAGATGTTGTGTGGTTTTAACAGTCCGATTCGTGACTTGAGGAATGAAACTTATGCATCAGCTGGTGAGATTGCTTGGGTTTCCTGAAGGAAGAGCTAGATGGTTTATTTTTTCTAAAACTGAGGGTGCTTGGGAGGCTTTTTAGCCTGCAGAGAAATTCAGAAGCCAGTACTGATAGCATCAAAAGACTGAAGAAGCCAGTTAAATTGAGGTAGTGTGATGAGTTCGTTAAGGTCCTCCCTTAAGGTCCATGTCCTCCCTTGCTCAGATGCCCAGCTGAGCCATCCCTGGTTGGTTTGGCATGGCAGGAGTGTGTCACGGAGCAGCTCCGTGCACATCAGCTGTTATTTTGGTTTTTTCTTACTCAAATTTGCAATCAATGTGGCAGCATGCTGGTGAACAATTTCAGTTATTTACTGGAGATTATAATAAATATGAAATATCTAGAAAATAAAATGTCCACAGGATGCAGCTACGCAGCCTTCAACAGGTGATGGAAGGGTCTTGGAGCTGTGCAGGCATCTGGGAAATACCATGTTGTCCCAGGAGGAGCTTTAGGCTGCTGCTATCATAAGAAAGATACTCATAAACTTTTACTAATGGTTTCTGGGTGGCTTGAATTCTGTGATGATGTGATTACACTGTTATGCGTTATATCCATAATGGCAAAGAAAACTTGTCTCTTGTGAAAGACAATGCGTCCTGCAGATGCTGCTGCTCTATGCCCAGCAGCACACGTACAGCAGCCAGTAGGACGGCAGCAGGAGGAATGATAGATTCTCACTTTACCCCATTGAGAAAGCTGCCCCAAACTGCTGCAACAGCAATGCCAGTGAGCCGGGATGGGTGGGTCCTGGCCCATGCTCAGGAGTGGTCCCCAACGCTGGCATTGCAGTGGTGGTTTGAGCATCTGCTCTGGGATGGTTTATGTTCCTGCTCGCAGCGTCTTTGCTGCAGCCTGAGGTCCTCCGCTGCATGGCAACACTGAAATATCCTTTCCCATCACCTCTTGTGCTCTCTTTCACTCTTTGAATTGCTCCAATTCCTAACATCATTGAGGATTATTATAACCTCCCTTCATAATGTACTATAAATTTTATTATAAAGCACAAATTCTTTGGCTCCCAAGCCCCATCTTACAGGGAGGCTGTGCACTGTAGTTCTTCCAGTCGCAGTAATGTGAGCAGAGAGCTAATGAAGGTCTTTATGTAAATTTTCCAGTTATCAGGTAAAATCTTCACATCGAAATCTGTCACATGTTATAAAAATTCTTTATGTTATCAAATGCTAATGATAACTCAGAACACAGAGCCCATGGAGGAGCTTTGAAATCCTTCATAAAAACTGCATTCGGCCCCAGCAACCAGAGCCTTGAATTTCTACTCCAACTACTCCAGTTTGTAATTAGCATAGTGCAGGCTTCTCTGCCCTCTGAAACCATAATGTTAATTACAAAAATTACACTGTGTTTAAAAGTGCAATTAAGAGACTGTGCTGCACAAAGGGAGCTGTGGAACCTCTTTGCACACTTTGAAGCCAGGTCACAATGCAGCCCATGAAAGAGAGTCCAAGGCTTGCTCCCCACTAAAGGCTTGGGAAGATCATAGGGAGATCTCAGCTAAAAAGAGCTCTGGTGGGCTCTGCTGAGCCCTTAATGAATAATACTCTTCCTTGAGACAGAAAGTGGTAAAAGGGGGGGGGGGGAATATTGAACTAATTAGGGACACAGTCCTACAGTGGTTAGTGCATATGGTTGGGATGGCTGTTGGAGCGATGAATAAGTGCAGGATCAGGCCCTTGGAGGTCATGGTACAATCACAGCTGCAACCAGCCTATGATTGCTAAGGTATTGGCACAGCATCTGAAAGCAAAAAAAGTGTTCCTTTGTGTCTTTGCCGTAGGGAGTACTTTGTAAAAAAATTAAATTCTTCTGCCCCAGTCCTTGGCTGAGGGTTTGTTCTGTCCTGGGGGGCTGGGGTGTCCCCTGCATGAGTGTGGCGGTTGCCAGTCAAGGGAGCCTTGGTCCTGCCCAGAGATCTTCCCCGCTTCCGCTCACAAAGGGAGGAAAAGGCAACTCCTAAGTATTTGTGGAGAGGCAAGGAAAAGGTGGAAAGCTGAACTGCATGGTTCCAAGTGTTGTATAAAAGACTTGGAAAAGCAATCACAAAAGGAAAACAGATATAAATAGATATTATTTTTTTTCCTTAAAACCATTTAATAATATGAACTTTGGTAGTCCCTCCACCAAAGGCCTTTCAAGTGCCTTGCATAGGCGTTAATTAATTAATTAAGACCCAGAGCACCCCTCTGTGGTCGCTATCTGCACACCAGCTTATAGAGAAACCGAGGCACGGCTGGCAGTAGGAGGTGGTGCGGGCAGCTGCGCCCAGGGCAGGAAAGCTCATGGCGCACCAACCCTTCTCTCCACACCCCCAAAATACTGTACTTGTGCATGTTCCTGGCTGAAAAAAATCAGGCAGCTCTGTACTATCTGCTGCCAGTGGGTGTTTTGAAGGAGTGTGATGCGGGTAGCAAACACACAGATCCCACAGGTCTCAGCACCAGTTGAGGTCTGCAGCCACCCACCACCCTCTATTGGCACAAACTGAGTGCTGTTCAGGGACGCATGTGGGGCAGGATTAGGCCATGCCGGTGTCTGAAAGGCTATCGGCCCAGGTCTAATATGAACCGTGAGCCATTACCTTTGTATAGTCTTTCCTTGAATTTTCCAGTAACTTTTCCACATAGCTTCATGTAAAAAAATTTCAATAACTGTTCAATAAATCATCAACCTGACCTTTTCCAGTAAAAACGAGCACTGCCATGGGTGACGCCAAGTGCGTGGGGGGGGGGGGGGGGGTGTGGGGAAGGCAAGGGGGAGCCCAGCTTCACCGAGAAACTTCAGTGCAGCCAGCAGCCTCGGGTTTATTTTGCTTTGGTGCCTGAAAAAAAAAAAAACCAACCCAAAACCACAACAACCCACTTTCCTTCTCTTTGCCTTCTACCTGCCCAACTGGTTATAGACCCAGACAGTTTACATATGTGATCCTTCCTATTTAGAAAATTAATGGTGTTTTCTGGCTCCAAATCACAGCTTGTGGTGCTCTGCAGGCGATGAAAAACTTGGCCAGCTTCAGCAGCAAAGCAGCCATTAGAAAATTAACCCTTGGTGGCAAAAGAGCAAAGGTACCCCAGCGAGGTCCACAAGAAGTGGCAGGCTGTAGCTTTCAGGTGTACCTACATATGTTAGCAATGTAAAACCAGCGCAGGCAGTCCCCCCGGAGAGTGCCCATCAAGCGTGTTTGTAGCTGGATACTGTGGAGAGGGCATGGCCATATCACTTGGCAGCGAGAGCGACCAATATGCTGCGATTTTCATTAGAGCACAAGAGAAGTGCTGAGCGGAGATTATGAATCAGAGACGCCTTTCTTGGCTCTACCTGACTGCAAAGCATTTGGGCACTTGCTCTTCAGTGCTGCCCCGGTTCCCCCACTGGTCCAGTATTAGCTATTCACATATTTCTGTCATTTATTGAAGGCAGCCGTGCACGGGAACAGAAGTGAATATTGCAGAAAACTTAAAATAAATACATAAAAAAAGGGCTTGTGCATCGCTGTAGGCTCCTTTTTGGCTTTGAGGCGTGAACTTCTGAGTTGCCAAGGGCTGCGCCCAAAAGCCATGGGGTTAAGTGAGTGCCGTGCATCACCCCTGCGGTGGGGGCAGGGAGTGGTCTGAGGATGCATGATCTGCTTGTGGGTTTTGCAAAGATCTTGAATTTCTGCAATATGAAATTTGTCACTTTGTGCAGGGGGTTCAGTGGGGCTTCCTAACTGTTCTGAAGAAGAGAAAAATCAAATAAAATGGAGCAAACAGAAAAGGAATAGTGCTGTGGGTCTGAGTGCCCTAACTGTGCACATCTCGCACAGTGCATCTCCCAGGCAAGTGGAGCCGGGGATAAGTCTGCACCCAACACCCTTCCCTGCTGCAGGGATCCCCGGAGTGCCTCAGAGCCCTGCGGGGTGGCTGTAGCATGGGTTAGAGCTGCGTTGGCTTTAATTTGGAAGCAAACGAGGCAATATTATTTTGAGATGGACTTGGGACAGGGCAAGTTGGAGGATGCTGCAATGACACCGGAGCCGCTTTTCCTCCTGGTGAGCCAAGGGGGATCTGGCTGGGGTTTTGCAGTGGGGTCTCTGTGATGGCCATTTGTGCTGTGTGTGGCTGGGGCATCATGCTGGCACTATCTCCCCAGGAAAGGCTTTGCAGTGCTGCTGTGTTGTGTCAAGTAGTACAAAGGAGTAGGGCCACCATTTGGGTTTTGCTCCTGGCGCCTCCTGCTTGGTGGGGACCGAAGTGTCTTTGCTCCCCAGCTGTTGCCTCTCCTATGTGTGTGCTTGCCCCTTATCCTACAAAAATATTTTTTTCACAGCATGTTTTTAAATGGAACAGTGTCAGGGCAGGAGGCTGCCTCTGTTGCTGCCTACCCATAGCAAAGAGCAAGGTGACAGAACCAGGGGTGCTGGTCTGGATGCAACAGAAACCAGGCGAGCACTGCCTCTGCTACCCCTGGTCCTGTGCATGCTCACCTGGCAATATTAAAACTGGTTTTATCTTTAGGCTCATAGTACTGGAAACCGTAACTGTAAATTTTGCTGCCTCTGACTGTGGGCTATGTGGTGCTCAGTGAGATCAGGCTGTCCTCCTTCCTGCCACTGTGCTAGCACGTGCCTCCCCAAAATCAGGGGTAAATAACAGCAGAGCACTGATTACTCCTCTCTAGTTTACTTGGACAAAAATGCCCTAAAATGAAGATTAACGTGGTTATAGATGATGCATTTTCAATTGGCCTTTGTTAATGTTATTAATAATGTACAGTAAAAATGTCAATAAGCTTATCTCAATAACTTTTGGATCAGCATTTCAGCTGGTAGCAGTGAGTCCTTCTCTGTGCAGCCTCATCAGATTTGGGAGCAAAGTTACCACAGTAGGATTTGATTTCCAGAGAGCAAATACGGCATGTTTCGGCTGTCCCTTTGGCAGCTGCTGCGGTAACACTGCCTACAGACCCAGGGCTTGTGCTCAAAGTGCTGGTAAACTTGGTGCAGCCCAGGACTTTCCAAAGTTGCTGCACAGCAGAACCTTCTCTTGAAAAAGCTCATTTTCTATTACCTGGGCTGGCGTCAGTGACCCTGTTATGAACTGAATGATAAATCATGTGAGAAGCTTGCTTTCCTTCTCTTTTTTTAAAACGTGCGACACAGCAGCGACTAGTGTTAATGTATAAAATTAATTGTCCCGGTGAGACATTTCTTCCAAAAAAGTAATAAGTCAGGATTTAGCCTCGTGAATGTGAAAACCCTCTGGTATACTAATAAAATGAAAAGGTTTCGCAAAATAATATCCCAAATAATTGGGTTCCCTCTACCAAAGGACCCCATGTTGTTTCTCTTAAGCAATATAAAAAAAAAAAAAAAAGTGATTATTCCTTTGGACTTAATAAAACATAATTGGAAAAAAATCTTTAAAGAAAGCGTAAGGTAATCGCTTTCACTTTTCCCAATCAAATTGATGTTGCTTTTCCTCTTCCATCCTCCTTCTAAGGTGAAGAAGTCTTTAATGCATTCAGATCATTCAAGAGGCAAAGAAAGAAAAGAGTGAACCAGCTTTTTTCTCTTTTTATTTACAAATGGAATAGCAGTGTTTATTTGTGGTGCTAATGTACCCACTCCCAGCTCCCTTTGGTTTGAAGGGCTGGCTGCTTTGGTGTTGGGGATTTTTTTTTTCTTTTTCTTTTTTTTTTTTTTTGTTAATGGCGGGTTTGGGGTTTTTTTGGTCTTGATAATTTATTTTATTTTATTTTAGGTGCATTTAACCATTCAAACTTTTGAACAGCCCTGGCTTGTAAATCCAGTGCCCATTGCCCCCTCCTCCCACTCCCCAGAAACTGCATGCTCCTACTGTGCTGCATTCATAATCAAATTAGTGCGCTGTGAATAGGTTAAAAAAACTGTTATCCAGCCGCTGCCACGAAAGATATTTTAGCCCACTCCCCACAAAGCCCTCCCGTCTCTGCTCCCCCCTGCCTTTTTTCCTCCCTACGTGAGACATAAAGACATCCATGCGGACAGAAAGATCTTTACCTTACTTCTCCTCTGCAATCTTAGCCTCTTTATTTATTCCCCCCACAACATAACAAAACAAAAGTAAATTCTCCAGAAATGAGCTGCTCACAGGAGAAAAAGGGGTGCTGGGGGTGTGGGAAGCCGATGGGCAGCAGCACGAGAGATGCTATGGGGAGACAGCGCTGGAGATAGTTGTCCCAGCTACGAGATAAAAGCTACATTACATGAAATTAATGGAGGCTGTCTGAGACATACATGAATCACTGTTTCAACACTAAGAAACCAGCACAAAAGAATAAAGAAATCTGAGTACTAACTATATCTTCAAAGGTCTCCTATTTACCCAGCTATACCGGGTACTGACACAAGTAGGGGGAAAATATAAGAAAAAAGCACTGCTGTGATCGAATGAATGAGACCATATGAGCTATATTGGTGCCGTATGCATTCTATTTAGCTGATATCAAACACAGTTTAATGAAAGTTAAATAGTTTCTGAGGAGTGCATGAGCTGGAACAGATTAGATTCCACCGAGGGGTCTGTCAGCATATTGTTGCTCACATGTATTCCCTGCTCAGAGCTGCCACAATTCCAGCACTCCATTAGCAATACACAAAAGACTTATGCAGATAGCGGGCATAAGCACGTACCGCCATGTTGGGAAATAAAAAAAAAAAAAAAAAAAAAAAAGAAAAAAAGAAAAAAAAAAGAGAGAGAGAAGAGGGGGGAAAAAAAACAGATGAAGGTTTTGTTCAGTGCGTTCATCTGAAAATAGATCTCTGTAATTCGAAAGTGATAAGAATAGACGGAGAAAAGGAGAAGTGGGGGCTGTAAGAAAAATAAAATTTAAAAAAAAAAAAAAAGATGAGAGAGATGTAAACTACCTTAAAAGAACAGATATTGCACCAAGTATATAATGAGATTTTGATCTTTCAGGGGACAATGACATGGGTGAATGCTGTGCCCTTTTGATCTGCAAGTTACATCTGGTCTTAAAGGCACAGCGGTTCTCGTGGCCTCTCTCCCCCAGAAGTTGGAGTGGAAGATGCTTTTTGGAGTGGGGGAGTGGGGGAATCTTCCTACAAAACAACATCTCTTAGGCTCCTTTGCCTTATTTTAAGATACAGCATTCATCCCAGAAATACTGCCGGACAGCCTGTGCACCGGGTACAGTCGCTGTCACTGAAACTAACATGAATTGAGATTAATTTTTATCACTTCAGAGGATTTTTATTCTTCTCCCTGGGAAAAAAAAATCATCCTTCTCAGAGGTGTCTGTTTTAAAATTAGTAGTAGGATAATGCTGGTGGGGGTATTTAGGTATCAGATGGCAATTGCTCAGTGATTATTGCATTTTGATTTAATCTGACAGAACTGATCTTGCACCATGAAATCTGTATTTTCACAGGAAAATAGGAGTTGCCATACTGGAACAGACCATTTGTCCACCCAGTAGTCCAGTGCGCTGCGCTGGCCTAGACCGGTACATAGGGGTAGCAAACACCTCCCCCTGTGCTTACACTCTCTGCAATTATTTATTATTTATCGTGGGGGTGGGGGGAAGGATTCCTACATGCTCCTGATTGACAGTCACTTTACACCCTACGGCATCAGAATTTCTTTCCCGTGAAACTTTTTTTTTTTTTTTTAAACACAGCTAAGTGCAGCCACAGATACTATTTCTGCCCACGGAAACACTGCAAACTCTTTTTGGAGCATGCCTGTCGGCAGCAGTGCTTGCCCTGGGCACTTCCATCTGGCAGCGGGGACATCGCTCAGGTGTGGGAGGGCAGGCAGTCCCCCCATCCTCTCCCCTACCCCTTCTCTCCCCACCCACTTCTTCTCTAATTCAGTCAAAGAAAAGGGGGCACAAGCGAAAACACGATCATTTGTTCATGTTTCTTTCTCTGCAGCTGGGAGTCTGCCTTATTAATATTATCTGGGCTGGGAGCGCACAGTGTTTCCTCAGGCATCTCTTCTGAGTCATTTTATCATTATTCATAGGGATAAAAATGGCCCAAACCAAGGATGCTGAGGATCCATTTAGGGTTGCCTGTCAGATCCACTAAGGTAATTGGCTCCATTTCTTCATTCCCATTCTAAATTAAAATAATTTTATTAAGTGGTACAGTAGGTGTTTCACCTGTGTCACCAGCTGCCTATTAGAGCCAGAAAGGGCTTTTCCACGTTATTTCTGTCTGTTCTTATAACATTATGTCATCGTATTCAGCATTACGTTGTGTCAGAGGTTGTGCAGTCTCATGTACTTAAGCCCAATGGTTACAAAATGTAGGTCCAAGATGCCCTTTTTGGGAGGGGGGGAAGTCAAATACACTTGACTGTTCCAGCTCAGCTCGCTGTTTCCCAGATATAATTCACGCAGCAGGAAAAATGACTGTAGAACTGAAAGCAGGGTCCATGGCATAATTGAAAATGTACTACTAACGAAAATGATGAACCGGTGATAGCGGTGAGGTTCCCAGCAGCAATATTTGGAGGGGAAGGGGTGGCTTTAAAGCTCCACTGCTTGGGTCTTGGGGGGAAACACGTGAATGTGTCTCTATGGAGGGAAAAACGTGCAACATGACTGGTCCCTGCAGGCAGCAGCTACTGGCAGTCCTCATGCCGGTGCTAACGTGGTACTAAATAATAGGAGGCTGGCTAATTTGTATCTAGGATATTTTTTTTTTTCAGAGCAGGGTGGTTCTTGTGGTAGGGATCTGTCTGGGATCAGTATTTGCACTTTAAAGAAGTGAGAACTGAGCTGAAGCTCGCAAGCACTGTGGTAAAGGTGTTCAGTGTCAAAACAAGGAATCTGCAGCTCCCGGTTTCATGTTTGGAGCATCCAGCAGTGTCAGTCAGGGATGGGGTCTGCATTTCCAAAAGTGGCGTTTGCGTCCAGCCTTCAAATGCAACATCAAGCGTCTCCAGTCAGTGTCTTGGCAGTGACAGCACAGGTGGATAAGTGCACATTTGAGCATCCATCCAAATTAGACATCTTGGGGATGGACAGTCAGTGACTGAGGTCCCTACATCCTGTCGGGGCAGGGGAACAGAGCAGTTATAGTAGGGGAAGAAACATTAGAGAAAACTGCTGATGGATATTTTATTTTAGATTTCCCATAAAACACTACCTACCAGTAAGGTGGAAGTTTCCACAAGCAGGTAATGCAAGCCATGCAGTGAGAAAAGGTCACTTTTCCAATGGACAAAGTTGTTTCTGTCCAGAAAAAGTGCAGTTGCACAATAACGTTCCCTAACGATAGGGAAGGGGGTGGGGTGGGGGGTGGGAAAAGGCATGTTTGTTCAGTTTTCAGGGATCTTGCAACCGTTTTTCTTCAACCTGCAGGTGGCATTAGCACTAAAAATGGATTTTTCTTTCTTTCTTGAAAAGCGTTTAGCAATGAAATGAAGAAAGCTGCAAGGGGATCTGTAGTAGGACTGCGTGCTTGGAGTTAGTCATGCTAACTGCAGATGGCATTTTTGCATGTTTTATAAGGCAGGGATATACAAATGTTTTAGCACCCTGAAATATAATACATTAAGTTTCCGGAAGCAGGCAGGCTGGTAGGACCGGAGGAGCCTGAGCTTACGCTAAATCTGTGCAACTGTGAAAGCATTGTGCCGCGTTCAGAGCAGTGCTGACTGCCGGCAGCACCAGGCTGACACCTGTCCGTCACGGCGTCACCTCTAGCAAGGCAGCACCTCAAGCTGCCAGTGTGCATCTCCAGCCTTCAGTGAGGGACAGTTTTGGATGCCCCAAACTGCTGAGGAACAGTTTATTGCAGGTCCAAGCTGGTTCCCATAAAAAGCAACAGGACAACTCAGAGCTGAGTGGGGCAGGATCAGACCCTCCTGCACAGTGAAGAGTGCTGCGGAGGCACTGCAGCCTTTTGGCTGCTCAGTGTCTTGGACTCTTTGGCTGTGAAGTGGAGAATAATAATAATACCTGCCGGCCTTCTTGCCTGGCATGGGGGGCTGGAAACATTAATTAGTGCTGAAATGGGGCTTAGAATATGAAAGGGTATTTTTTCCCCTCTTTTTTTTTGTGTGTGTGCATGTCAGGAATGGGAACAAGCTCCTGTTTTAAACCGCAAAATCCATCCCAAACCCCGACACTAATGCCTCCACCTTCCTGAAACACCAATGTGTCCCATGGGACACAATTCCTTCCAGCAAGGCTGGAGCCTTGTTTCACCTTGTCCTGGTGAGCTGAAAATAAGCTTTTTATGGCCATAGTCATTCACGTGTGAGTTTGTGGCCAGGAAAAGTCCACTCAGATTGGATAACAGCAGCAAACCTGGAAGAACAAAGCCCTGCAAAGGTGGAGCTGGGTCAGTCTTTATCCCGCTGACCAACTTTTTGCCCAAAGGCCACAAGGGTTCCCAAATAGTGATAAAACCAAAAGCAGACATTGAAATCCCTTGTGACCTTGTGCTGTTTCAGCCATGACTGACACAAGGTAAACCTCAAGTACCTGAGAGTAAAGCACCTATAGGGTTTCAGCAGGAAAAGCCAGTCTGTAGCTGGGAAAACTGGAGTCAATCGTCTGCTCTGAAGTTTTCTTTATTTTCCTTAGTTTAGTTTTCTGCTGCCACTTGAGCACTCCTTCAACATCCGGACCCCTGACTCAGCCAGCTGCTGTCGTGTGCTCTGAAGCTGGTACTCATGTGCAAAAACCCAGGGCAAGGCTTTGCTAGCAGCTCTACCTATGACAGTATAGATGCAATTGCATGACATCAGCTTAGACTGCAAATCTTCCCACATGCCCCAAACTAAAAAAAATATTGAATTAGCTTCATGAGAAAAGACAGTGGCTCCTGGTTCCACTGGTGTTGAAGTCCCAAGAAGAAAGCCAGGAGTGCTGGGAGGGAGGAGAGTTGCAGCAAAAGGTTTTTGAAGAAGGGAAACTGTCAGCTGAGGGAGAACTGAGGCCGCAGAGCTCTCATCAGAGGCTGCGTGGAGATTTTTTTATCTTTTTTTTTTTTTTTTTTTTTTTTTTTTTTTAAACAAACCATTTTGTTATTGGGAAGTGTTAATTTGTGAAAGCAAAACAACTCCAGGCAAAAGGTGTCCTTTGACAAATTTCCCATATTGAGGAGGGGTGGGGAGAAGCATGAAAAAGAGGGGAAAATAAATGTAGAACGATTGCAATGTCATGGGGGGTAAGTGGTACGTTTGAGACAGGGGCTAAATCACTGCTAAATCACTGCAGGCAGAATTGATGTGAGTCTGGAGCACACTGAGAACTGGGCAGGGGCATAAACCTAATTGATTTGAGGCTGGAGCAGGGAGTTAATTGGGGGCCAGGGTGGAACAGTAACTAACGTAGCGCTGTGATAGCCAAAAGCATATCTCACTCTACACTGGTCACAGCCGTTGTCCTGCCTGTGCCGGGCGTGAATGCTGGGGGCCGGGGAATCACTCCGGTAGCTTAGACCATGATTTCATTATTTTGGTTGGAGGCCAGTCTCATGCATTTGGAGAGAACTTGAGCATATTTTGAGTGCTTGTAAGTGCTCTCTGTTGCAATGGACCTCAGGAGAGAGGTGCCACACAGCATGGCTCAGCAGCACTTGTCATCCTCAGCGTTGTTTTGGCTGGGGAAGGGGAGGAGAAATTGGGGGCCAGAACAATTATTTCAGAACAATTATTTTCATGGTAAAATGGGTGTTTTTGCGGAGAACTTAATTCCTCTCAGAGAAGCAACGGATGTCCCCAAGGAAACCACCTAGACCAGGTCTGCAGTTACTCCTTACAAATGTTCCCCCCCTCTTTTATTTATTTTTTTTTTTTTAAAGACTGTTGAATTGAGCACTCAAAATTTGAAAATGCAAAGATGAAGGTTGCCTGGGCAACTGCTTTGCACTGAATGAGGAAATGATCTTGTGAAACAAACATTAAGTGATCATGTAATTAAAGGCTGAATCAAAATTCTGTTGTACGAGGAAGGAGCCTGAATTAAAGTTGACCAGGCAACTTTCAGTTCAGTGTTTTCTAAATTTTAAGAACTTTACTTGAATCAGCTTTTTAAAATAATTTCTCCTTTTGTGTGCAATCTTAGCTTTTTCTGCAAGGAAATTTGTGGTCCATGAATGTTTTGTGGCCAAGCTCACCTCTAGTCACAGTCTGAGTTTCAGCCCAGGACCTGTAGATACCCAGCACAGATGTCTACTGTTGGGACAGAGTGCAACTTTGGTCTGCTGCCCTTTGGGGAATGACTTACAACTGAAGGAACAACACAACCTTTCAGTTTATTATTATGTAGAGTTTGCCACACTGCATCAGATGGGCAGTGAATTAAGTCTACATCAGATGTACCAAAGGAAGATTCAAGAAATTAGTATACAGATGTAGAACAGTCTGTCCACAGGAAGACTTCACCCAAGCTGCTAGTAGTTAGAGGTTGTTTTAAACCCTCAGGAATAATTTTTTATCTCTTCCAAACTGTACTTTTTATTTATTTTTTGTCAGTGGTTTTGGTTTTAGATTTCACCCTTTCACCATTTCCATTACCCAATGTGTCAGAGTAATGTAGTGACTCAGTATTCCTGGGGTCTGCTTTAAGCTCTGGGGTGAGAGTGTGGTCCAAAACAATTGTTAGCAATCAGTCACCAACAGCAAAAGCAAAATGCCTTAAAACTGCAGCATTAAATGCTGCTTGGTTAAGAAAAACTTTTAAGTGATGTCCATTTCTATATAATGTATGAATCCTTGTAAATAATACCTTCCATTTTGTTCCTTTTGCAAACCCGCAGTAGCATCTTTCAATGCATTATAGCATACTTGCCATTTCAAACCTGTATTTAAGACTTCGCATCAGCAAACTCCTCTCTAATTTAGCTGGAAACACACATGCATTTTTAGCTTACACATTTTTTAGCTTACTAAGTGATAGTTACACAAAGCTCTACCATTCTCTTGCTATTTCAAGGGCAAGAAATGTCCGTACACGCAGCATGTACTAGGGCCTGGCTTTTATTATTATAATTGTTATTGTACTTAGCTATCAGTCAATGTGGAGCTTCAATTTGACACAAATTATCTCCACAGTGGTGTGTTCCTACCGTGAGATGCTTTCACAGCCCCTAGCTCCAAGCATGAAGGCAAAAGACTAGTTTTAACCTTCTCCCATTTGCGCCCAGTCTCATTTTGCCTAATGATCTTGCTTTATTTTCCTTCTTTTTTTGTAAATCCTAGGCTCTTCAAATAGTTACATCTAGATATATGGTGATACAATAGTGAAGCTTTAACTTGCATTTACAGCACTGACTATGGGTTTGGGACACCTCAGTTCTCATCTGCCTTTCCAGGGGCACTGGGACATTCAAGGTGAGGACTTGCCCATCGCTACTTGTCAATTAGGCTGACTTCCTTTGGTAGCTCTCTTTCCTCCATTCAGTCAGGTAGTCTTTGTCAATGTAGACTCTTGTTTCTTGTAGCATAGGCCAACAATATGACCATGGGTAAGAAAAATTCTCTAATACCTAGGTGCCAATGCATTTTCTCTGTTTTGAATAATGATAGCTGTATGAATTTTTTTAATCTTAATGATAGTTGTATGAAGTATTTTTTTCCATACTCACTTTTTACACTGGCAACAATGGCAGAAGTTGAGACAGTTTTGGGTTAAAGGGGCTGGAAGACCTTGTGAGACTTCTTCCGCCTCTATCGCTGTATATGCTGATGAGCAGAAATAGTGCCTGTTTCTAAGCAAAGGAGACTCTGTGTCTGTTGAATTCAGCTTTGTACCGCTTTGAGTTTTCCAGGATAGGTTGGGAAGTTCATTCAAAGTTCTTTCTCTACTGTGGGACATCCCTGACATTTTCCCATTGACACAGACCAACTGGTGTGATTCAATGACCTTCTGCACCAATACATCAGTTGGATCCCATTCCTGCTTCCTCCCCCAGTCTGCTCCACCATCATGTCCTCATACAGCTCCATTGTTTTACTGCCACCAGCTGACTCCCAGTCTCCTGGCTTGGCCAGGCACAGACGTCTTTTTTTGTTGTTGTTTTGTTTTGTTTGTTTGTTTGTTTTTTAAATTTATTCTTAGAGGTGTTTTTATTCCATGAGTTTTTCCCATTCCATATTTCAGTTTTGCTTGACCTGTTATTCCATTAATTTCTTTCCATTCTCAGAGTCTTCCTCACATGTCCTGTTCTCCCCTCTTTAAATGAAGTTGTTTCTTCTTCTGTATCAGATCTGGAGATACCCAGGGAAAACCAATTCCCATTCTTCTCTCTGAGGCCCCTCTTCCAGCAGCTGGAAGCTGCAATAATAGAAAAGGTCTGTTTTGAGTTTGGCAAAGTTATAAGCAAATGAAACAGGCTTTTATAATGAGAAGTGTCATACAACCTTAATAATAGACAGTGCTATCAGCCCCGCCTATAATATGTATCTGCGTGTGTATGAAAATGAAACCAGAAAACTGAATGAACACGAAAGGGCCTCAACCTCTTACAAACTGATAGGCGTGCTCCCCATCTCTAATAGAAGTAGACAGGACAGGTCTTGTACATCTCTGGCTTCATTTTGCAGAAGTGTATTACAAGTAGAGAATTATTGTGGAAGGAGCCTCGCAGACAATAAAACTGGGGAAAGGTTTTTTGCAGAATCTCATTTACACACAGGTAAAACGCACGAGCTCTTTTGAATCCCATCCACAGCAATTCAGACAGATGTTGAAACATGCGGTAGCCAAAAGGAGGTCCAAGCCTGTGCCCTCAGGTAGACAGAGTTCTCTCCTAACAGTCTCAGTCTGTACAGTTTCAGGGTCTGCTCTGCAGCTGCAACCCAGAGGAAATTTGGAGGGAGAGAGGGATTCATAGCATCCTCTTGAAGCCCCCGTTAGCTTATTAGGAACTGGAGAGCTCTTATTCCTGGAAGCAACATTTTGTGAACTGTCATACTTGTTTCCTTCACACACTGGCACAGATTGCCTGCTTGACCTGAGGGCTGAAGCCGTTTACATTTTTGGTCTGCTCATCTCTCAGAAACCTCCACAAAATAGAAATTCTATAACCCATGTTTGTTGTTGTGAGGGCAGAGAAGTCTGTAGCAAGGTCTGGGTGTCATGTTTGACCTTGGCTGAAATACCGGTTCAAAATAGACCTTCTTTTAAGAACCTCAGAATCTTTAAAGTTCAAAGCACTGGCTAATGTCTAATTGACTGTAGGTAAGAATTTCTTTACAGGAGAGCTCTTCTGTACTAGAACTCTCCAACCAAGCTTCTCCAGTGTCTTGTAGGTGAATGAGAGAACTCAAAAGCTAATGTGCTCTCCAAAAAGATTTTGAGTTGAAGTTGCATGATTGCAAGAACTTTTCCTTCTGTGTTAAGATTTCTAATGAGCTTTTTACAGGAGACTGTCGGTCTTTCAGCTGAGAAATGCTATAAAACAGCAAACACCAGAGACTTTATTTCCTTAATCTTTAGTCTTCCTCATAGTGTCTGTAGTGTTTGTCATGGGTATGCTCTGTGTTGTGCTTTTGGAATAAGGACATGTCCATCCTTTCTGCTTTCCTGTGGTCCCAGGCCCCTCAGACAAGCACTGGGGTGGCAGAGGTGGCACTCTGGCTGGGACCCTTGGAGCTGGCCCACATGCCATGGCCTCAAAGGGGGCAGAGCTGAGAGTGAAACCCTAGAAGCGAGCTGGTAATGCTGCAAGATTGAGTGGTCAAAACCTCAGTATTTTTCTGTGACAAGGCCTTTTATAATTTACCTCCATTCCCTCCTGCTGAAAAATTCCTCTAATTCTTCCCATGTGAACAGAGAGCATGAAAGGAGCACCAAAACTCTCCCCTCTTGTTTTCCCATTCATTTTCTTATGCTAAAGCTCTGTGGACGAAACCCATTCCAGGTGCAGGAGAGCTTTTCCTGTAATTTACCCACAGTATTCTTATCAAAAGTGTTACCTCCAAAACTATTTCCTTTTAACATTAATTATCCTTTGAGCTGGCTAACTTGCAGCACACAAAGGGGCACAGAGTCTTTGTGGGATTTTTTTTCTTTTTCATTAAGTAGCACATGTGCCTCTCTTTGCATATATAGAGTGGTTCCCCACCACCTTGAAGACATCACAGCATGTACTGTAGGAACCAAAGCTAACAGGTATAAAATGGGTCATTATTGTTTACTTATGTGCCATAATGCTTCCCATATGACCTAGTGATGAGGCTTGTGGTGCTGGAGGTGTAAGAATTAAATTGAAAGTCTAAAGAAATAATAAAATAAAAAAAAGGGGGACGTAAGCTGCTGCTGCAGCTTTTGAGGCTGAATCTTCCCTGCAAGGTTTGGTGTGTCCGTGTGGTCTTCCCAGCAAAGGGAGATGAGGATGCGATCAGCCCCACCGGGCATGGAGGTTGCTAGCAGAATGCAATCCAATGGGAGTCAGGAGGAGAGAGAGAGGGGTTAATCTCTTGTCCTCTTTGCCCAGGGGAATGTTTATCGCTTCACAGGGAAGGTCTCCTTTCCTTCAGTGAGTTAAGTCAGCTTCTGCTTTGTTTGATGCTGCCCATTTGAGGAAAGCTTCTCCCTGACCTTCTGCCAGAGAGACTGATGACAAGGACAGTTTGAACTAACCTTGACATTCACCAGGGTAAATGGCTTTTTCCACAAGTAGTCAGCAAGCAAGGAGAGCCAGTCAAGAGCTAATGAATCTGTACCTGAGGGAAACTGAACAACAATTGTACTTTTAAAGGAGGAAAGTCTTCCTGCTCCATCTGTGCTTAAGTGCTGGAGGATTAACTCTTCCAGCTCATGCCTGGGTCTTGCCATGCTACCTTTTGGCTGGTGGCAGGGAGGCCACTAGTGGAGGCGTGGGCAGGGAAAACCTCAGTGGGAAAGGAAATCAGCTCAGCCCTGATTGCTGTGATGCTGGATGAAATTGCTGCAGTCCCTTCTCTCCCCGTGGCAGGCGATAAACCTCTTGCAGCCCTGCACTGCCACCAGCACCGGGCATCGGCCGAAGAGACTCAAGTGAGCACAGGTGGGTGGCTGGGGAACTGCTGCCTACAGGCACTGTAACCCAAATGCACCTATATAAAGAGGGTTTTAAGACTGAATTTCAGTCCTGGGCTTTAGCTTTAGGGAGTGGAGTGATCCCCGTGGCCATCACCAGAGCTGGCTCGGGTCTCAGTGGTTGGGAGTATCGCACGTGGGCTGGTTTGTAACACAGGAAAGGACCCGGCTGCACCTCCGCCTGGGGTTTTCACCGAGGTGTCCTCAGATTATAAAAGCAGAGGCATGCGGAGCCTGCTGTGGCCTTTTCCTGCTAGGGGAAGGAGGCTTCATTGGCTGCTTGGCTGGTGTCTGGAAACAATAGAAAGAGCACTGGCGATTGCAACATATTTCACTTTTCTCAGTACTGTCCAGATGATGTATTCTTAGTCCTAATTAGGTTGCTCAAAGCCTAGTTTTTGTGAATAAGCCATCATTGTGTGAAGATTGGCCTGACAGTCCTCTGGCCTGTTCATTCACAAATCTTGCCTGTTGCTTCATTTAGTGTTAACTCATTAGGGAATCCCTTCTGAGGCTGGAGAGAAGGACCAGAGCTGTTGCACTGTATGGGGCTTCCTGGATGCATGGATGGAAATCAGGGTACAGCTGATTTCAGCCCACTTTGGTGAACCTCACTATTTCATGGGAGCTCATGCTCATGCTAGAAGTTTGCAAGGGGGCTGGCTGGTGAAGCAAGGGCCTGTTTTTCTGGGATGCTTGGGAAGTAACTGCAGCCAGCTTTTGTCTGGCAGCACTTGGACTCGAGGCACATGGACTGCTTTTCTGAGTCTGCTACTAATTTGTGTGTGCATAACTCCTACTGGCTGGACTAAATCGAGCTCTGTAAAATGTATTTATTAATACTTACTTCCTAGGGCTGTTTATTTAAATGTTTGCAAAAGGCTTTGGAAGGCTATGCAAGGGGAAGGCATGAGCTCCAGCACTGAATCTTAAGCACTGGCAATGGAGATGGTTGGCAAAAAAACAGTGATATATTTTCCTCGGGATAACAAAAGTAGCACTGATGCCATCTTTGTTGCATGATCATCTTCCGAAGGATATTTAAAAAAAAAACAAAACAAAACTACAGTGTTTTAAAAAGGGAATGAAACAACACTAGGAAAATGGGCTGGTAAAAGAAAATGCAGTGTGGATGTGAGCTGCATGTATTTGTTTCTGAGATTTCCCCCGATGGGGCTTTGCCCAGGTTTTGCCACTGTGTATGAGCAGCAGGAGCAGAAACGGGTGATATCAGGGATAAACTGAGACTGGAGTTAGTATGTGGTCAGATATGCCAGGCTTTGCCTCTGCTGGTCAAACAGACGAGACTGAACAGCCCAAGCATGAACCATGGTGCTGGCATGGAGGGAAGGGTCGAAGCTGCCATGCTGGGGCTGGTGAGCACCCTGGGGGATGGCTGCAGGGGCACACTGGGGGTGGATGGGTGCATAACCCTGAGAGAGGCTGGAGATAAAGCTGCCGCACTGGTGAGGCTCCCAGGGAAAAAAGTTGTATACAGTGGAGGAGATAATATTTCATCTCCCTGTGGGTCAGTTGGTTCTCGGCAGAGTGTTCTCTGTTTGAGATTTGAGGATTTGCAGACAGACAAACTCCACAACCCAGCAAAGGTCAGTCTAAATATCAGACAGATAAACAGCACCTTCGCCGTAAGCACAACTCCGATTTATGGTGCTCAATTTACTCTTTCCTTTACACAATAAAGTGAAACGCGTGCTTCTTCAGAGGGTGGCAGCTGAAAAGTTTAAAGTAACATAACTTCCTGAGGTGTTTTTAAAGAAATATGCTTTCCTGTAGGCAGTCTGCTTCCTCTTTAAGGTTTCTTTTTTTTCTCTCTGATTATTTTGTTTTGGAGAATTTCTCCTTCCTAATCCCCTAGTCTTGCAGAAAAACACACCACCTGCCTTGCAGTCACTTTTCCAAAACAAGACCTCAGTGAAACAGAGTCTGTGGGAGCACTGCTCTGGCCAAGGGTGACCTAGGAGGTGTTGGACCTTGACCAAAGCTGTATGCTTTGGTGGCTCAACCTGCCCGGGGTAAAGCCAACACTGCTGGCAAGGTACAGGGCAGCAGACATGTCCTTCCACCACGCTGGCAGCTCTTTGCAGCCATTGGGCAACCTCAGGATTCAGCGCAGCAAATTTCACACACTGCAATCGAGAGCCCCACGAATCACTTGCAACGGGTGTTTTGCACAATTAGCATCAACAGGATCAGACTGAGATAAGGAAGAACAGGGCATAAGATATTTTCAAAGTCTTAATTTCTGCTACTTCTTCTTAAAGAGAGGAGAAACCCAGGGCATTTAACCTTACATACAAAACACTGAAGTTAACCATTTTGTTAGGTGTCTGTCTTTTATTCTGCATCGGATTTCAGTTAATGACACAGCTCCTTTATGCCAGGTGAAATCCTTGTAGCTGCAATTTGCTTGTGCCATCCTCAATGGAGCCTATGTTTCCTCATGCCCCATGAAGTATCTTTAAAGTGAATATAAATTATGTTACAACGGAAAAGCACCTTTAAGAGCACTAGAATGGGGAAAGGGAGTCACAGTAAATCAGGATCAGACTCCCTTTAATTTTCTTCTTACCGACTTTGCAGACAAGATCTATATAATTTACCATTTCTGTAGGTAGTAAGAGTGTTGAATGCAGAGGATGTACCAAATACTTTTTTAAGCAAAACTATTTTTTATTAGTTAAATAATCAAGGAAAAATCGCACCACATCATAAAACCAGAAAACCCCCAGTATTTCCACTCTTAAAAAGTATTGAAGTTAGAGTTTAGTGTTTTGGGGGTCTTTTTGGGGGTAGTTTGTTTTTCTGTTTGAAGAAATCCTATGTATGATCTCATCAAGACTGGACTCTATCCCTTTCTAGGAACTGTAGGTGTCCAGAGTTTGGATTCTGGGAATAATTTACTTTTAAGCTGACTGATAGCATGGCTATTTGGTCAAGCTGTGGAAAGTCATTTTTAGTATCACTGTACACTTGATGTAGTTTAATTTTAATTTTTTTTTTTTTAATCTGCCTCTGAATCACTAGCTAACACTTGTCAGGAATGTATATGGTTATAGGCTGCTCATAGCAGCAATGATCTCATCACAGATGCCAGCGGAGCAAACCCTGGCTCATCTGGTCAGTTCACCATTTGTAGCTGAAACCTTGAAATCATGCAAATGATCTGCCTACTCTGTAATATTTATACAATTTTTAAAAAAAATAATTTGTAAGGTTTTATAACACAATACAATCATTGTAACATTATGAAAAACGTTAATATTAGCTTAAATGCTTTGGAGTTCGTTCTGGGAATTTGAATTTCACATGGATGTTCCTACAGGTTTTACAGTCAGTAAAAGACCGTTAGGTGCAGAGCAGAAGAAAACTGAACTTCCTTATCTCTTGCACGTTTTGCAGACTTTGGAGGGCTCCAGATTGGGGGGGGGTGACTTTATTTTCTAAGCAAAGGCGACCTTTTCACTGTTATTATATAAAGCAAAGTTTTAGTGCCTTAATTTCAAATTTGACATTTTGTATCCTGTTTTACTTTTCTTTTTTTGGAGAAATGCTGTTTTACTTGAAAGCGTGGCAGAATAGTGAAGAGGAGGTAGTTGAACTAGAGGAGCAAATTCAGGTAAAGAGGTGAGGATTGGGATATTTTGTGGTGGGCACCAAGGTGTATGTGTGTGTGTATGTGTGTATAGATCCTGTAACCAAATGCCTCATGGGGCAGATAACCCCCTGGGTCCTGGTATGAGCAGATCCCCCCATTGCAACTCTTACAGCCCATTCACTCCTGCTTTATGAGACAGAAGAGTGACATGCTATTAAAATTGGTTATTCTAGATAGTTCACCTCAAAACGCACTGGGGATTTGATATAATTATTGAAATATTCCCCTGCTACCCATGGTCAGGGGCGGTGGAGATGCAATGCCATATTGTGCTACTGACAGAGCCCAGTGTGTAGAGCTGTAATAGAAATATCATCCAGAAATTATTTTCTTTCTAGTAATTTTTGACTCACTCTTCCATGACCTAAATGGACACAGCCTGACAATAAGGCCTGGGTGCACACCCAATAAAATAGGAAATAAATCCATCAGTACATAGGTGCATTTGTATCCTAACATGAACCCTGGGAAACTCTTGGTAGAAATGAGCACTTTTGTTCTCATACAAAACATCATGGATGAGAGCAGGATGATAGTATCTCTGGAGAAAGTTATCTTTTAAGCTTTTTATTGGCTTACTCAGGCCTGAGGGCTGTGATTGTCTTGCCAGGCAGCAGCACTGGGCCCATGCTGTTGGTGAGCTTGAGCCCGCCATTGTAGCTGGGACAATGTTTTATGGTACCACTCAGTGTTGTCATCAAAACACTGATTTTCTTTTCCTAACTTGGGGTTTCTTCAGGAAATTTTACCAGTCTTGGCAGTAGACTGCATCACACGAGAGAGGATGAAAAGGTGTGCAGTGTTTCTGCATCACAGCTGTGATGCTTGCTTGGGTTTTGTTGGTTTTCCCAGGGTCAGGGTCATGCTTTCACCCCTGTGCAGTTGGTGAGGGGACAGCCCACTCGCTGTTCCCCTCAGTGCCTGAGCATCACCAACCTGAGCACCGCTGGGTGTTTCCATGGTGACCATCGCTGGGCCAGTCTCCATGGTTACAGCAGTACCCTGGCTGTGGGATGGGGGGCCCCTGAAGATGGTTGGGGGTACCCAGCTGTCCTGGGACAAGTGGGCTGGGGAGCAGCGAGGCATGAGCCAGCAGGTTGGAGACAGCAGCAGGTTGGGGTTATCAGGTCATGGGCAACAGATGGAGGACAGTTTGTCACTGCTGCCCGCCTCAGGGTGCACAGCATCTCCTCCTGGCTCTCTCTGAAGCTTCCAGCTTCCCTATGAGGACAGGGACTAAAGCCCAGGCTCATTAATCACCTGGCTCCAAATATCTCCCTTTGCGTTCCTGCGTGCTGTGCAGAGGCAGGAGCAGCATCCTACCACCATGCAGGTGGGAATGCCCCCGGGAGGGCAGGGAAGCTCAGGAGCAAGACCACCCACAAGCATTGCAGTTAGGTAGTTTATTTCGGTTTGGCTCATGCGATGTGAATGTGCACCTAATCAATCTGATCTTCACCAGACCCACGAGCCCTATTGCACCACAACTGCGGGAAGAGAGGCTGCTCACAGCCACCCATGCACAGATGCTTAAATGCTAAGCACAATGTGCTTGAGTGGGCAAATCCTGATGGTCAGGGATGGCTTTCTGTATCAAGAAAGACTCAAGTGGGTAAGGTCAGACATGAAAATAATATACACACCTGATAAAGAGTTTTTTTTATTTAAATTTGTACATTAGATGTTGAAGGTGAACTTTGTGTTTCTTGATCATTGCACAATGAAAGGAGCTATGTTGGCTGCTTTTATCCCTGCATTAGTTTGGTTGAGTGCTGCCTGCACCTGCATTTCATCTTGTGTGGACACTTCTCTGCTGTACTGACCTGATGTTAGCCATGAAATAATCTGCCAATTGTCAGATAAACCATGAGCTGAGATGTGGGGGCAAAGGCATGGGCTGGTGCTGTTTCCAAACTATTGGTGAAGGAATGGCAATTTGTTATTTCAATTGATCTAATCCTGGTAAAGGCGAAGAGTGACATAAGCGCAATAGTAAACAGTATTAGTGTCACCAAGGGCTCTGAGAAGTGTTGGATCGTCTTCATCTGACGTGGCTGCAGGTTTTTTGTTTTTTTTTTTTCCTTTGCTCGAAATGCCTATCTATGATCCAACTTCAATCCCTATATGGCTATTTATCTCTGTGTCTCCTGGGGTGCTAGCAGCCAGAACGTGGGGCAGGGGGAAGGCAACAGAAAGAAAGATTAACCTGGGAGTGATTCATTTGTGCTAAAATTGATCATGCCAAGTCAAAGACAAAGATGACGATGACAAAAGTGCATTGGAGGGGCTGATTTCAGCATGTGCCCATCAAGAGGAGAATCTGTCCCCTTTCAAGCACTTTCAGTTAAACACCCTCAAAAATGAAGCAACTCCTTCCTTTCTGCCCAAATTAGCCAAATAATTTTTGAAAACGATCTCCTGCTGCTTTCCAAAATTTTTAACCCATTCTGAACTGAATATGCAGGTGTCTCCATTTCCTGGTCCCACCCACGTCAAGGTAAAGCTTCATGCTGGCTTTAACGCAGCAGGACTAGGCCCCTGCCACAGCCTCTCAGCACAAGTGCTTCCCCCGGACCTCTGTGTACCTGCTGCCTTGCAGGCAGCACCAGGTGTTACTGCCACTGCAGGAGGTGAGAGAAAAGCAAAAATATTTCTCCTGGTGTGCCCAGCTCCCTTGCTCTGTGCAGTTTTCACTTGGTGGTTTCTGTAGGCTTTACCCACAGCAAGGGGTAGAGAATCACCTTTAAGAGGGAAAAAAAAGAGGAAATCTGTAGAAATTGGCAATGAGACTGATGACCAAAGAAATTGCACTGCATACCAGCACCAAAGTTCGTTTTTTCTTTTGTTTGCTGCAGTTCAGATCAGCCCTTGGGTTGTCCTAGAGGCACTCCGACCACCGGGTTGTCCTGGGTGCAGAAGCGTGCCCCAGAGCCAGCTGCCCTTCCTGGGCACTGTGGCCAGAGACGCCCTAGAACTCAATAGGTGTAAAACTATGGAGGCCACCGTACCTCAGATGGAAGCCTCCCAGATATCGGCACTTGATGGAGTTTAACTGCACTTTAAAGCGTATAAAAAAGTTTAAGTGTGTCTCCAGTTTGCTTTCCCCAGTGCTCAAGGATTAGAGGGGTCTATGGTGCTTAGTAACTTTCTGGATCAGTTCTTATGGGTGGAGTTAAAAACAAAAATCAGAGATGATCCCCTTAAATGTTCTGGAGAGAGTGAGGAAGCAGGGGTTCCCTTGCCATGTGACTGCACCCCTTCCCCGCTCTTGAACCTGCTCATAGAAAATAGTTGAGAAAACACTGTCCTTATCTCCTGGCATTCCTGCAGAGCGGCAGTGCCGGCTGTACAGGGTGTTATCGGAGGCCCGGGTGCCCCATGGCACCTGGCTGCGGGAAGGTCAGCACCAGGGCAGGCTGTGCTTTCAGCTTTGTTTTTCCTCCCCGTCGCCCTGTGGCAGCCATAGGGGTCGGTCTGCAGGAGTGCTGAAAGCCCTGGAGATTGTTAAGCATCAGATTTTGTTTACTCCCTCTTTTATACAAGCGTATTTCACTGCAGAAGCAGAGGGATGGCTCGTTCGATTGCAAAGTGAGCATTCTCTCTGCATCCATTTTAGGACTGCGCCTCTTACGAACAGTTACATTAGGGGAAGGAGCCACGGTCTGCTGGATCGAGCCAGGGTGCGCGGGGCTGCAGACGGGGCTCTCGAGTGTGGGACCGCAGGAGCAGTTAAAATATCGCCTCGCCTTCACCAGGGATTTTTCTTTCCCTTATGAAAACAGAGTGGCCTCTGAATGTCAGCCTAGGCTGCCTGTCAGTTCTCAGCTGCACCATGGGATAAAGCTGCTGATCCCTTTTATCCCCTTCTGGGAGTAGTATTAATAGTATATTCATTTTTGTTCCATTTATAATTCATTACTGCCCAGTTATTTGGATTTACTTGCGTTAAAAGGCATAACGAGACAAAAACTTAGCTGGTTATGAGCCCAGGAAGGAGGGGAATGCTCTTCCCCTCCCTCAGTCCCCATCTCGCCTCCAGGGCTGGCAGGAGCTGCTGGCCAGGACTAAGCTTTCGGGGTGAGCAGGTGAGAAAGAAGGTCGCTTTGTCCCCAGGATGTAAAAAGCTTCGGAGGTCACTGTTGCTCGGGGATGCTGCCTCCAAAGCCATAGGAAGAGCTGCATTACTTCTGTCCAGGCAGTCATATTCCTGGACCAATGCACCTGAATCTAGCAAATCTTACTGCAACTCTAGCTCCCGTTGGGTGTTTAAAATCCCCCTGTACAACAGAAATATTTGTTCTAAGCAGACAGGGGCATGCATTTTAAATAAAAATTTCTCCTTATTGTCTTAACCTCCCATCTCCCTCCTGCTCCAGTGCTTTTTATCTGCTCACAGTCGCGTAAGCACTGGCTCTCCTCTGGGCATTGCAGGTTCAGGGCCAGAGGGTCTGCTCTGCCCACAGCACACACTCCAGGAGAGGCCCAGATGTTCGGAGGAGAAAAAAAACCACCCACAACCCAACAACAAAAAAGAAGCTGTGTTTTTTAAACCACCTTTATGCTTTCCTGCTCCTGGGGCCAGCCCCCTGCATAAGATAAAACAGCCTGGAGTCTGCTTTATCTCACCTCCAGCTGCCCACCATCCCGGGGGACGCTCTGCTCCGGCAGAAGGGCTCAGCCGGACATGGCAGCTCCCGCCCGCGCCTTGTCCTCAAGGAGGGGGCTGTCATGGAACTGGCCTGCTGGGACCCCCTGCAGCCAGGGCTCACCTCACGGGTGGGCATCTTGGGTTTTCCTGTCTGTTTGCTTTGCTTGAAGCAGCTGGGGCCGGTACTGGGCTTTGCAGTCCAAGGTGCTTTTTCATTTTAGTTTTTTAATGTGGTTTTTTTTAATTTATTTTTTCCCTAAGCTGTCAGGCTGCTTTCCCAGCAAACTGTGGCTTTCATGCTGACTCCTGGGGCCCTGTTTACACCAGAACACAATCTAGTAGGTCCCTTCTGCAGCTTGGCCCAAGTAGGAACAAACTTGCTCTTGCAGTTGCTCTTGCAGACAATGCTGGTGCCCCCATGCTAACCCCTCTCGCTGTGACCACCTACAGTTTTTCTAGCTGGCCTAAATTAGCTGCTGATAGAGGTCTGACAAGGTCAGTCTGGACAGTCACATCCAAAACATGCTTTTGGGAAATGATCTAAAATATGGGGAGGAAGTTTTATTTTGCAGATAGACCCATGCAGAGTTCTGCAGACAGAGAAGCATAGATGGACAAACCAGTCAGCCGGGGCGTCTTTGATCCTGAAAGCTCCCAGTCTTTGAAGGATTTTTTGTGTATTAGTAAGCTCCCCAGTCTCAGCCATCCCTATCATCCTGCCTTGACCCAGTCACTCCCTTCCCAAGGGGCGTTTGCAGGTGTAGAACTAGAGTTACCGATGGGTTCCCAAGGTGAGAAATCCGAAATTACTAAGGAGCATACTGTGAGTGTGGCTCCCCTGCTCCCCTCCCCCAGAATCGCCTTTCTGAAGCTCCTAGAGCCTCTTGGGAGGAGGGTGTCATACTGTACTTGCTGTGTGGCTTCGTAATTTCTTTGTTTTGTTTCATTTTTGCACCACTGTGGACTAGAGGATGAGTGCAGCACTAAAGGCTCATCTTTTAGACATAAAGATCACTCAAGATTAGTACTAGTAGTAAGTATTAGAAATAAGTTTTCTATATCATTTTAATTCAATGTTTCCAATGCAACTTTGTATGTTCTCAGACAGGGCAAAAATGGCAATGTTTGCATCCAAGTACTTTACATATTTCTTTAGTGCTCTGGGCTGGATACTGATCTTCACCAGTAAAATTTGGACTCCCTCCCCTGTTTTCAGAAGAGTTACTCTGAATTTGGTTGAGTGTAAATGAGATGAGGGCTTAGCCATATCCTGTAAAACTTTGTAGCATGTTCTGCATTTATCTTATCTTCACTGTTAAGTAAGTTATTGCTTATGCTGTGAATTAGATGGGAGAAGCATGTCACAGTGTAGATGTAGGTTTCTTTTTTTCCTTTGTTTTCCTCTGAAACCCATGACTTAAAACAAAGAGGAATAAAGCTAGGTCTGAACCCCACACCTTATTAGTGACGCACTTGTCTTGCTCTTCAAAAAAGGCCAAAAATGGAGGCCAGCAGCCTTTCCCAGAGTGATGCTGGTGCTTTCGCCCTCACTCAAATGCAGGACCAGAACCTGCACTCGAAGTTTTCCTTTGCTGTTATCCTTGCCACCATTTTTAATGGCACACAGAGCAGGTAGTGCAGGGAGGGAGGCGCACTGGAGAAATTACGTAGTCATAGGCACTGCTTTCCCCTTCTGAAACACAGCACCTATTCACTTTGTGCACCTATTTGGTCTGGCTTTGGGGTCTAATATATTTTTGAAAGCAGAGCAGAGACCCTTAAAGGGAGGGGGGTGTGTGAGAGGAGGCAGGGAAGCTGCTGCTGGCAGCCCCTCTAACAGGAGCACGGTTTGCAACCCCATTCACAGGCATTGTCTGGCATTGTTGTACCAGACACGCTCCATTCACGGCCCCTCTCTTGTCCCTTTTCAGCAAGTGCCCACTGGTCCTGCTCTGTTTGTCAGCAAGAATGAGCTGCTGGGAGGAGGAACGTTTCCCAGACAGGGGGTGAGGAGGTCAGTCTGGACCTCTGGACATTTGCAGCGGGGCCTTGCAGCCGTGGCATGTGAAAGCAGGGTGATCCTTTGAGGGTCTGATGGCGGTTTGTTTGGATATGTGCGGCAGAGCGCAATTCAGATCATTAGATTAGCTGTCAGGTCATCTGCTCTGAAATCCATTATGAAAAACACCCGGAAACTGATGCTTGACTTGAAATCCTTAGTTTACTAAATTGCAGAAATTATCTTTCGAAGCTTTTGTCAGATACATATATATGTATAATATATTTATATACTCACGCACTCACACATATAAAATAATGTTTGCAGTAATGCCTCATGTAAAATGCTAGTTGAATAAATCTGTCACTGAAACTTCAATTCCAGATTACTATACTCCAAGATCTGCTATTATAAGTGAAAACATCTTTAGAAAGTTCGCAACAGTCTGAAGTAGATGAGCTATTGAAATGCAATGGAAAATCTACCCCTTACGGATTAGTCAAACAATGAATGTAGTCCTGCACGTAAACATTGTCTAACTGTATTGGCAGGGTAAATGGCTCCTGATTTACTGCGGCAGGAATAGGTGGCATTTCCTCAGACTGTGAATACAAATACAAATTATCTTGAGGAAAAATACATTTCCAATCTGTAAGTGTGGTCAAGCGATTCAAATACTGGTAATAAAGTCAGTCAATTACCAAATTATTAAACATTTCCAATATTATTATTAATCTCCAGTAGCAACAGCATACAGTTTGCAGGAAAACAAATCCTTAGTAGATCTTGAAGTACTTGGAAAAAGTAGTTTTCATCTGTGGACATCCTGAAAAGCCACAACCCTGAATCAGGGACATCAAAGAGGAATGAAGAGTCTGGGTTTTTTTGGATTTCAGACATAGCCTTTCATGGTGGTGGTTGTTGTTGCCTCCCTTTGTGTTTTCAAACTGCACACTGCCTTGTGTGCATTATGGATTTATGCAGTAATAGACATATTTACCTTTGCAACCATTTGAATATAGCAACAAAGCATGAACTCCTGAAGGAGAAAAAGATAAAAGAGGGAAAGAGAGTAATACAGGTATTACTTACGGTGTTGATGAAGAATGGTTTCTGCTCTGTGTGCAAAATATTTGTCTTCCACACGATCTTCTCAAAGAATGCTCTCGGTCCTATGTATTTTGATGGAAATATCTGAGGTACAAAGACATGGAGAAAGGAAGAACTTAGATTTGTAGTAGGTAGAAAGTTTGGATCATTTAAGTTCAGCCCATTGAAATCTTTGCCAAGTGGTTTTTAAAATGTAATACCTTCCTAAAGGACCCTTGGTACCAAATCCAACATGCTTATGCGCTCGTGCCATGACACTGGGTGCAAAGGGAGCTTTCATTCACCCTTCCAGAAATGAATAACTCGGATGAGGGGAGTGGTTTTGGCAGGTTTTCTTCAATTCTCTAAAATTGCACATGTGCACGTCGGCACATGTACACACACGTGCATGCACATGGAGTCAGTTTTTACAGTGTCCCTTCTTAGAGTATCAGCCTCATCTCAAACGAGCTTCAGGCCTGACCAGAAGCAACTGGCATCAATAAAGACCATCAAACCAATGAGGCTGTGGCTGGTGGATGTGGCAGAAAATGCTCTGGCCACACATGTCATCACGGTCCAGCCCCAGCACAAGCAGATCGCGCAAGTCATGGGTGAGCGTGTCCCCATTGTACTTTTTTATTTGCATAAAACAATTATCCCATGGACAGTAGCTTCAGAGTTGTCTAGACAACATGCTTTCGATGGTATCGCTGACCTCAGACACACTGGGCTAGCTCTAAATTAGCAATGAGCAGGGCTGGAGGGATGTATTATGATAGTTATAAACCATAAGAAGGTATTTAAATAGATAGATAAGACACATGCAAATCTTTTCATTGCCATGACAACCATCTTGATATAGGTTTTCCATATGTAGCAAGAAGGGCAGAGCAAAAGGCACTGGAAAAATAGCAAGAACCTGTAATGATAATGAACCCTGACAGTGTATTAGTCTAGATTTTGGTCACTTATTAACTCTTAATAGAATACAAACTTCTATAGTAATACAGTGTTCAGTGGGTCAGGGAGCAATTACTTCTAAACCTTTGCTATAAGGATCTCTGCTATATGGCTATACCTAATGTACCAATTCTTCACAAATTGATCTGACTGATTAAAAAACACTTTGCTATTAGATGTAAATTGCTTAGCTGCTCAAAAGTGCTTTGCAGGGACGGGTTGCACAAAGCATGGAAATATGTCATGGACACCTCTATATTTCGCTCCTGGTTTTATTGGCTGGGTGAGGAATCTCATAAATCTGAATTCGCAGATAATTGTCACGTAATAGCTGGAACCGCCAATTTCAAAAGGGAAATGCAGTGCAACCCCCCAATACACACGTGACTCCTCCATACATTACCTGTCTGAGCAGACCAGAACTGGATATTTATTCTCTTTTGTTCTTCCTTTTTACACTTCTTCATTTCTTCTAAGTGCAAACCCAGTAGTTTGAAGGCCAGCTCACGGCTCTAATGATGCCTCCTGTGGCCAGCAAGGGTCCCCTCCAGCAGTGTCTTTCTCAGATAGATGCACGGGATGAAAGCAGCTGCCGGAGCTCAGACCTGGAGGCATCTTGTCCAACCTGTCTGCGTCCTCTGTGCTTGTCCCCACTCAGTCCAGAGACATCGGGGCGTGGGTGGCCCACGTGGGAAGACACAGGCCTGCTACCTTATTTCAAACAGTTTTCTCCACAGATCAGATGCATCAGTAGCGATTGGGATCTTTGGAAATGAATTAGAGTTAACCTTGCAGGGGTTTTTGTTGTTGTTGTTGGTTGGTTTTTTTCCTTGATGGTAAGGAAGGTGCAGTTGTAGGGACCAAGACTGTTGCAAATGAATTCCTTGTTACCGCCACTTGCTGTACTTATAACAGATGGGTTTGGTGTGTAAGAGTGTTTGTAGGTGGATGGCCCACACCATGATTTCACATTGCCCCATCTCCTTCCATCCCGGCAGGCAGTGGAGTACCCCTTTCCCCAGATCAGCTCTGGGTCTGGGGAACTGAATCTGCCACAGCCTCCATGCCATCTCCCGTCACCTCTGTCTGCTGCCACCTTCCTATCACACTCCACATAGAAAGCCTTGTCCTCCTCGTCAGAGCCCTTCTTAAAAAGGCTATCCTTTCATTTATGCTTTCAGGTAATAATTTTGGCCGGTACCGTCAGGCTCTTACTGTGCAGCTCCTCATAACACTCACACCAAACCTCCTCCGTCAAACTCCTTTTGGGCAGTGACTTCCCCAAGCCCTTGAAGATGGCGAGGCAGGTAGGGTGCTACGACAACTGCTCATTATTTGAGCTGCAGCTATCTTACTATAGCTTTGTGCTGCCTCTCTGCCCAGCTTGCAAGGTAGGCAGCAAGCAATTTGGGTGGGCACCATCCTGTCCTACTCCAATGTGCAGCACCAAGCGCAGCAGCTCTGACCAAAACCCTGTGGGTGATACCGTGGTGCAGAGAATAATTACAAAGCTGGACTCGTTTCCCAGATGAGATACACTCCTGTAGTGTGTAAATCAGTCACAGTCCTGGAGGAATAATCCAGGCGGGATAATTGTGCAGGGGAAAGGCCCCAGGCGTGATAGGGGTTAGCATTACCAATGCCTTTTCATCCATCTGTCTTTTCACCAGAGCTAGAGAGGGCCAGAATTTGACTTATAGGGATGTTTTGATCAACCGATTGTTTCAGTGACAGAGCTCCTGAAGTACACACAGACACAAAATACCTTATTTGTGTACAGGAGCAGCTAGGAGCCAGGGACCGAAAGATTTCCTTCTTCAAAGATTAATCTGCTTAGGATCTACCAGTTCCCTTATAATCCTGGAGAATTCAACCATCAGCTTGACTGGGGGATATATTTTGCCTTGAGTGTTTATTCACTGAATGCAGTGAAAGCAGAAACAGGCTAAAGAAGAATCTGGCTTTGAGCAGACATTAGATTATATAGTTTATTGGTATACTATCGTTGTTTATTAATTAGGCTAAAGAGCAGCTGCAGAGCCCTGCTCATAGTTCGAGCTTGGTTGTGCTGTTCAAGTGTGCTAGGGGCTGTCTGACACCTCCAACATGTATCCCGCTTTTTGGTGTCGTTAGGGGAAGGTTAAAAGTGCTGAAGATGACTGGTACCAAAAAGTATGCCCTGAACGAATGTGGAAACGATGCAAGGGCAAATAGATTTGTCCTGCCATCAAATGCTTTTTAGCAGGCGTATATAACATACCTGCTACTAACAACAGCTATGCTGTTACAAAGTGTATTCCAAAGTTTAGAAAAGGCACTTCGGTGCTATGGAGGAGAAAGAGTCCATGACAGACTCCACCTATGTATTTTCTTTTTAAGATCATCTAAACTTTATTGAAGACTAACCACAGAACTGAAAATTGTTGGTATTAACACTCTAGGGCATCCTGTGTACTGAAGTCTCAATTTCTTATCCTGAATACGTGTTCTGGCTGACAAATTTTGGGGTATTATTTTGCCTTCCAGATATTCAGATGTTCTTTTGACATCTGGGAATTTAATTAACAGCTTTTGCATGTATTTAAAGCAAAGTAAACTTTCCTGGAGCCTCCTTATGGTGAGGAGCAATCTTATTTATGAACACTGGAACCTGTCATGTTAATTTGTATAAAGTTTTTGATTTATCCTAAAAGAACACATTACACAGTGGATTTGGAGGAGTTAAAGGGAATCTGCAGGGTGACTTTAATCTTTATGTCTTTATATACTTGGGGGCATTTTACTGCACCTCTGCACTGCTTTCACTACACAATCATTTTCTGCTTTAGAAATGTAGCCATTTGGATCAATAGTTACAGTACAGTTAAGAAGCACTGTGGTAATTTCGCAAAATGCTTGGCTACACCCTGAAATGTATTTGAAAAGTAAAGTTGGCAAAACATACACTGTACAAAATTTACAAGAGCCCTAATGAAATTGTACATACTCTACTTACTTTTATTAAAACTAAATTAGGAAAAATGGGATGTAAAGGGATGTTCCTTGCTTGAAACATGGCTGTTTTAATAGGAAGCTGTAAGTATTAAGGACCGGACTATCTGCCTCTGAATTTGTTGTAGCAGCAGTTTTAAACTCCGGTGGAACAGCATTGGCTTGTTTGGAGGGATTTTTGAAGGGAAAGATTTCTAGCTAGTGTGATAAGCGTGTGTTTCCTGGGCTTGAGTTAAAAGAAAGTATAAAGAAAGGGACATTTGGAGATACTTGCTTTGTAGGCAGAACAAAAAATAAGAGGGTCTAAAAAGATACATCCTTTAAAGCGTTAACAAATGTATCCTGCTCGTTGCGGATTTTACAGTAAATTCTTTATCTATAAACAAACCGGGTTATCACAGCTGTTTATTGTACTGCTAGCCCTGATCCTAACCTTTATGTCTTTATTGCTTACATACCATTCCCTTGTTTATATGTCTGTACCAGCCCGTGCCCTTGAACTTGGCCCCTGCGCGCCCCGACCCGGCGCGCTGGCTCGTTCCGGCGGGTCACGGCGGCGATCGGTGGCTGGGAGAGGGGCCGGCGGGCACGGACCGGCTGCCGGGGGCGGGGGGGGGGAGGCTGCAGCACCCCGGGCAGCTTGCGGCTTGCAGCGGGGAGAGAAAGCAAGCGCCGGCGAGGGGAGGCGGCGAGGGAAGGAGCAAGGGCAGGCGGGCTCCCCTGTGAAGGGTCGTTTCTGCCTCGGTGGGCGGCCAGCCGGCCCGCTCGCCAGCACCCAGCAGAACTGCCTGGGCAGCACCGCTGGGGGCTTGGCTAGGAGGGGGGCGACGCTTCACTGCTGCAAAACTATCAGCTCCCCTCCCCTTTCAGCTGCCCAGCTAGGGCCTTGGCAGCACCCATAAGGAATGAGAGCGGTGTGCTCTTCCGCTTGTTTGTTTTGGGGTTTTTTTCCGCTCCTCTGGCTGATAAGCTGACAGCCAGGCGTGCCTTGTTCTGATAACTCAGCGAAGTTTGGTTTTCCTAGGGACAAACAGCCTGAGCCCTCCAGCATCTTAGCCAGCGAGGCTTGAAGGGCAGGACAGAGCTGGCATGAGCAGGGACAGGGATGTGGCTGGGAAGATCTGCCTTCAGGTCAATGATAAACTTCAACTGTAAGCCAAAAAGTACTTTACAGAACCCCTGATGCCCCACACAGTGGATTTCAGTGCATAAAAGATTTTGGCTCAGCTCAGTGGGCTGCGTCAGTGTTTCCCACCAGGAGCACAGTCAGGGCAGGCTGTGGCATGAGCTGAAGAGACGGACTTTCCGAAATGTGGGCAGCACCGAACATGCTCAGGCGAACTGGTGTCAGTGTGTACAGTGAGCCTTCCTCAGCACTCCTCAGAGAAATCGTACAGGCTTTGATTTCCGTTAGTTGAATAGGATCTTCACTAAAAACAAACCTCCTCATGCAAATATCTCCAGGTCTGAAGCAAATACTTTGTTTGCTATTAAAAATAATATCAATGAAAAAAAAAAAAAAGGTGATCCTGTTAACCTATGTTACAGCCATCACCATTAAGATACCATTAACCTGTAGTTCCCACACTGTCTTGTTGGAGATACTACAGTCATCCCTATAATTGTGTGGTAACTCCTGGCAAGCACTGACTTTTTAATAGGCAGCATTGCAGCCAAGTACTTTATCGGATTATAAGGCCCAATCCGCATAGCCTTTTGTGAGCGTTTTGGCTGTTCAGGCAGAAGCCTATCTCAAACCACCCGTTGGATCAGAGCTCCAGCCCAGGATTGGGTCCCCCACATCTAAAACTATAGGATTTTACTGCCTTACAAGGTCACGAGCAGTCGTAATTGATCAATACAGAGGATGATACCAGTATCAAGAGCTTTAATGACATAATATCATGTTGTAGAAGTTTTTGTTTCACTTTCTAAAGTAACATGTACATTTTCAGTGGCTGTTCTTCACACATTTATTGATCCTTAGCCACCAAAGTGAGAGTATTAATGAGTACCCATACTAGGTGAATAATGGAATCATACTAGTTGGAGAATTGGAATGTTACTGTTTAATATAAAGGATATATATATACACATATACACGGGCAATATTTTGTTCTGTTAACAAGCATTCTGGTTAAGTTTAGTAATCAAATTTTGTTGCACTCAGAAGCATGAATTTTCCTTAGCTTTTTACTTTGTGCTGTCCTTCCATCTACCAGCCTAAGATTTTGTTTAGGTTTATTCTTGTGGGTGTTTGGGGTTTTGTTTCTTTCCTCAGAGGAAGGAACTGCAAAGAAGTCAGTGTGGTTTTGCAGTAAAGGAGCCGGAGTGGTCCTCAGGACTTGTAACTTGATTTACTTCAGTTTCTTAAGTGTGACCATAAGCTAATAATTCAATCCTTATGCCTCAGTTTCCCAGCTGAAAGGTAGTGGTAATACATCACTCTCATGAGTAACATGAAGATTTACCTGCTGTTCTCGGGTTGGAAAAGGAAGGTTTCAGAGAAAACTGTTGTTGGAAATGGGCTGTTGGGAATTCACAAATCTCTCACGGTCTTAACTGTGGTGCTCAGGGGAAGAAATTCTCCCTTTCCTTCCACACCAGCTCAAAAGGCAGTTGAAAAGCTCTTGGTAACATCACCAAAGCAAAAGGACTTAGAGAACTTCAGGTCTGAAAGCCAACCAGACAACGTGAGGACAAGGTCTTACAACCTTAGCCTCCATTGCCACACTTTAAAAAAGGCAATAAATACTGTTTCTGACCAAGTATGCTCCCTACTGTGCAGCTAAGTATCCTTCCCAGTTGCATAAGGGTTAACTGAGTCCTGAGAATGTGGTCGATATATTATCATAACCCTGATGTAGCCACCGAAAGAGTACCAGGCAAACAGCATGTACTTAAAAATGTGCAGTTCTCATACCTTTCCATGAAAGATTTTAGTCCTTTTTTCTTACCTTACAGTTTGTCTTATTTTAAAGTAATTTCTTGGAAACATTCTCAAATCTAAAATTAAGAAAATCTGTATGTTAAAGGCCATATTAAAGCAGAACCTTTTTTTGTAGGTTAAAAAAAAAACAACCACCAACAACACCCCACCCCCCCCCACCCCCAATAAATAAGGTGCCTATTTATGTAACAAGAAGTCAGATTTATGAAAAATGCTGCTGTGGCTTGTAATTTAAGATGAAATGGTCCAGTCTCAGGCTAAGAAGTGTTGGATACTGACATGCAGTGATGTGCAAACTCCCTTGTCTAAGCTGAGTATATTTCTAACTTTGCTGTAATTATCAATCACTTGATTCATGTCAGACCACTCACATTTAAACCAAGTTTTTGTGCTATTTAGACAGGTACTCTGTAAACACAGGGAGAAGAGGCGGTTTCTGGAATGAACGGGAACGGCTGCCTGAGTGGCTGTCTGAGTCCATGTTCTGTATGAACAAATGAAAAGCAAGAGTCTTTCATGCTAAATTTGTATGGCCCTCTGCACAAATTGCCCAATTTATTAAGTATTTTCCAGTGGCGAGATGTTTTGGGACACAGGGGTTGATGAAATGCATTAAATAAAAGACTGCAAGTCAAATTTAAGTATAAAATGAAATTCTTTCTCTGTTGGGTTTGATGTTTTTAATTTAATCCCTGGTGGACAGTAGTCTGTATTACAAAACCTTCACACATAATTTGGCACAGTTTGGATGATTTGCAATCTCTCCCTCACTCTCTCTGCAGAGGATGCCCTGAGCAGATCCTGCGTGGAGGCTCGGTGACCTCTCCTCTCTCAGGAGGGTGGTCTCTTCAGGTCACTGTTCAGGTCATTTCTGCGGCAGAGTAAGGAAGCTTTGACTGTTTCTTTGCTTGTGTGGGTAAACAGAGGACTTCAATTTCCAGCACTACCGGTCCCTAACCTTCAGAAGCTGAGCAGTCACCAAGGGGGATGGGGGACAGATGCCAAAAGAAAGTGCAGAGCAAAGAATGTAAAGAATTTTGCTTATCTCTGACAAGTTTCTAAGCGTGTTTGATTATGGTAATAAGGATACCTCATTAACAAAGGATTTTAAAGGCATGTACACCATTGATAATCAACCCTGGCCAAAGTACAATGTACATTTTTAACTTTTTTTTTTTTTAATGTGATATATTTGAAATATAGCAGCACTTTAGTGTGAATGTGGAATTTCACTTGATGCACCAGGGTGGGGTTGCTGCAGCTGAGGAAGGAGCTGTATCTACCAAAGATAAAGTCCCCATAGCCTGCAAGAGATGACTGTAGAACATACACAATTCCCAATCCTTAAAAGTCTCCCTAATTGCAAATCTGCTCATTGTTTCAACTTATCTCTGCTAGTGCTGTGCTGAATTAGTCCTTTGGAGTCCCTGAATGGGGTCGAGGGAAGAGAAGAGGAAAGGAAGGATGGGAATGAGAGTGGATGAGAAACAAGAAAGCAAGAGAAAAGGAAAGTGGGGTGGGTGTTAAGCATAACTGCCCTTTGGCTTCCTATGAAATTATAAAAGCTTTTGAACACCCTTGCTAAACCATCCACAAGAACATTTTCCACATCCCTGCAGAATGGGAGGCATCTGGCCTGGTGCTGGAGGGGAAAAGAGAAGAAAATGTTCAGCAGGAATTCACCTCCTCTGTTCATATGATTCCCCAGTGTGTGTCTGGCCTGGGAAGTGGCCCGGGGAATGTCCCCTACCACCAGCTTCTGTGCTGGTCCCCCATGTTAGGTCCATCGGCTGTCTCCGCCCCACCAAGTTTCCCCACTTGTGGGGTGGGAGATCCAGCACCTTTGTGATCATCTCCTTTTGTGGCTAGTTTGGCGTTGTACTAGAGAGCAATCCATGGGAATTCACTCCAGCTCCACCTGATACCTGGAGTATTCCTATTTTTGCATCCTTATCTCCTAACGAGTTTATAAGCTGGAACAGAACGGTACCCCTACTGTTCTCCAGACTTCCTATCACATGATTTCACTATCAGACACATTCAGATGACAGACAAGGTGCTTCTGGCCCCGTGTAGGTTCTTGTGTCGGTGCTTTTTTGTGTAGGAATGAAGTTGAGCAGAAATTTTGGGTTATGTCAAGCAGCAGAAAAATAAAAAACTTCCTATGCATGGGGCCTTTCAGGCATGTTCCAGGTATAATATTCAGGTGGTGGCTGCCCAACCCTAAATGTGGTGGATATAACTCAGTATTTCTTCTTCTAGTGCCTTTGGGTCAAAGGCGGCATTTTAGTATCCACACATCTCTAATAAACTAAAGCTGTAACAAGGCTTTTTCTATTTGTATTGTTCTTCTGTTGTCTCCTATGTGCATTTACCATTGATTTTTGCCAAACTCCCCTATATTGTAACTATGCAGTTATAAACTGGTGTTATTGAGGGGAACTGAGGAGAGAAAGGATAGCCATAAAATTACTGGTTGCAAACAAACACTGCAGCTCTATTTGGGCGTTTATCAGTAACACCTGGAGATTATTGCATACAACCTCCCTAATCAGTAAATCAGCCAGCCACCAATTGTTTCCTTAGCCACATCAGACAAAAATGTAACAGCTGTTTAATTTACTTTTTTTATGGTAGGAAATTCATATCCTGAATCATTGATATCTTTATTTTGCAACTTGCTGCTGTAAAATTGTTTCTTTTCTTTTCTTTTGGTGTTGCCTGCTATAAAAGATGGGAGGGTCGGTCTGCCTGCGTGAGGTGGCCTGATGTCATCTTTCAGGAGGGTGCCCACATGGACACCAAGTGGAACTCTCTGGAGCTTTCCCAAGTAAGCTGGGACATCCCCTTAAGTCCAAGGGGAGACACCTGCTAACATGAGCAGGAACTGAAGGAAACACAAGTACAGAGCCAAAGCTTTGCAAGCTCTAGAAACTCTAAAGCAAATGGCTTCAGTTGGCTTGAGACTGCAACAGCCAGCTACAACTGAATGCTTTACTGCCGTCTGGAAGTGTTTATTTTCTGAACATAAATTCAAGGGACAGATTCAAGGCATGTCTAGAAATAAAGCATATCATCATGTGAGCTAAGCTGACAAGGACAATTTACTGTACCCTGCATTCGTTCTGGGCCAATCGGAAGAGAAGAGGCTATTAACATCCTGAAATTCCCGCTGTTTGGCTCTCCCTGCCCCTTCACTGAACTCAGGAATGGCATGTATTAACCCCTTGAGGGCCTCCTGCGCACATCCAAAGAAGGGACACTTGTTTAGGGCCGGTAGACATATGCAGTATGTCCAGCTCTTATTGACAGCAGCAGCAAGCTGCTTTAAAAGCCATGACACGGCCTGCGCTGTCTGGAGGCCCAGCACAGGGTTAGCATCTTTCCTAGAGGCAGTTTCGGCGCTGTAGATGAGCATTGACTTTGTTTAAATACGAGAGTTCACTGGTCAGCTTGACCTTGAAATCTCTTGCAAAGACAGGAACAAGTTGACATACTGTTCATGTTTCTAGTGGCTGCAAAGTTCAGGGGATGCAACGCCACGGCAGCTCGCATGCTGTAAGCATCACTTCAAGAAGAGAAGGGAAAGTTCATTTCCTACTTTTTAAATCCTGCCAGCAAGAAAAGTAACAAAACCAGAAAAGAATCAGAAGGTAAAACACAAAGGGCACAACAGCAGATATTGCAGAGGAAAGGTGCCATTCATAGTCAGGAACGTGTTATAATAAAATCCACAAGCAAAAGTCCACAGAGGACTGTTTGCATAGCAACATTACAATATCTACATGTGTAAATAGAGGGAACAGGCTTTAAATCCGCGCTAGAGCAGCAGCTGTTGGGTCTTTTACCTGCAGTCGTGCTGCTTGAAGTATTCCTCCTGACTTAGCAAATGTCCTTGTATAGACAGCATGATCAGCCCTATTTGAACATTGCAGCTGAGGGAAATGTATTATTCTTGCTCTGAATATGAGTTTTTTGTATACAGCACTGCAGAAGGGTAATGCAGTTAAGTTAACTGGTCTCCAGCTCCTTCTTTTCATCCTGTCCCCTCTCTGCCTGGTAGGGGGTACAGATTCAGCACAGATTCCTGCCTCTTGTTCCCAGTGAAAAGTGCCTATCTGCACCTCCAGCCCCTGAGAGAGAAAATGTAAGCTGGAGCCTTATGGAGTGCATGGGGAAAGAGAAGCCCGAGAAAAAAAAACAAACAGACAACTCCTATCAGTTTTCTAGGTCGTCTTTTAAGTCACGGCTGACTCACATGTAGCCTGGTAAGGCTGAAGGGACAGCACACACAGGTGCTCCTGCAGCCCCAGAGGTAAGAGCAGAAGCATGAGTAGATGCTGGATCCTGGTTTGTGGTCAGCCCCTCAGACAGCTTCTCTGTTTGTTTATCACTGTGCCTAAGAACACATGGAGTAAATCCACACATATTAAAAACACACACACACTCCCTCTGCAGTTTGGTCCCATTTTTCATTTGAGCTTTAATCGTTCCTCTGTATTTTGGCACAGAGTCATGCAGCAGGCTCTCTCTACTCTATTGGCATAATGTTCACAGCTGTAATCAAAACATTTTTTCTCCTATCTTCTTCCAAATGACTTGGGGTCTCCTTCTCCCGCCGAGGAGCCTGTCTTATTCATTCCCTGGCTACTACACATGGCTTAAGTATTGCAGCCTTCAATACTAGAACAGAATAATATAAGAACCACAAAGAATCATTTATCTGGCATGACATATTTTATGCTCTTGTGTAAGTTTTCCTAAGGGACTTCTGAATGTCCTACTGGGTGACTGTAAAGACACCAAGGACTCAAAGTCATGGGTGTCATCTTTATTAAAAGCCCTAAAATACTCAGCACAAAGACAAAGCTGAGTGAATTTAACTTTTCTGAAATTAAGATACTATATGGTCTCACCGAAGTCCTTCCAAAGATCCCTTTAAGAGCAGAGTCATTTAAGGCTGAAAGGATCCTAGTACTGAAATTGATCTTAATCTTCTATTACTATAGAAATGTTTCTGTGCTTTAAAAATACACTCCCTATTTCTTACTTTCAGACTACCCTAATCTTGAATTAGCCTTCTGAGCAAAGGTCAGGGGTGCAGGAGGGCAGGTCTTATTGGTTCAATTAAAGGAAATAACACAAAATCACATAGGCTATTGCAGAAGTCTTTGTCAACAAGTTCTTGAATTCTGAGAGGCTGCTCAGCCATAAGCTGTCTATACAGCCAGATAATGCTGTTATTAGAAACACATTAGTGTAAGAAATCTAAAATATATATATATACATGGCTAATAGATACATTAATCTCATAGCTTTCACAGTAAGTGTCTTGGACTAGTGCTTTCATTAATTATTAATGTTTGTCTTCTTGGTTGTTTTATTTTTTTGGGGGTTGGTTTTTTTTTTTGGTGTGTTTACAGCTTAGCCTTGCCTCTTTCATTCCCCCCCACCCCCAAAATGCTTGCACATAACAAAGCTCAGATAACTACACTGGTAGCTGTCGTACTATTACTTGCCAATGTCCTTAATAATGATGAAATGTTAAGTATAATGTACCAATAAATATTTTGGAGTTAGGGAACTGGCAGGTATGTGGGGAAGGCACTTTGTATTAACAGTTGATATACTGTTGTTACATTGATGAAAACTGAGGCTAATGGATCTGTGTAAAGATCCTCTTTTAAAAGTGATTTTCCTTTTTTTGTTTGTGTCCTTGCGCCTGAACATTTGACCCTGGGGGAGTAGGATGGAAATATTGTTTAAACAGCAGAGACTTGTTTATTTCAATTTTCTCCTTCTATTTTCCTCCCCTTTTCAGTTCTTTTTACAGGTAAATCACTCGTGATATGGGAGAATCTCAGAAAGTTCAGAGGTTTGGGGCAGGAAACGCCTCCCCTCCCCCTGAAGTTTGGATTCAGAGCTAAATTTATCTGAATGCTGTCATTTCCCTCCTTTTCCTTCTCTACCTCCTTCACTACATTCCTCTTTCTCCCTCCTCATTCCCAGCCACCCAGATCTTATCCTTTCCTTGACCTGTAGCTCCCCCTCCCTAGCCTTCCACTGATTTAAAATGTCTGGAGCTGGAGGCTATGGCTGAAGGTGGTAGTTTCTCCTGTTCTTTTTTTTTTTTTTTTTTTTTTTAATTTATTCCTGGGTTGTACTATAGGGAGAAATGCTCTATAATCCTTTGCCCTCAGAGGCTGTCTCTATCAACAGATGCTAAAAGCAGGTTCAGTGAGCCCTAAGATGAAATGGCAGCAGCGGTGCCCAGCAGAGAAGTCCAGGCTTGCTCATGGCTTGCTGGGTGCAAGCACCTGCCAGTGATGCAGCAAAAGGCCCACGTAGGTATGGGCCGTTGCAATTTGTTTTAATTTAGGTAAAAGAATTCTGAAATTGGTGTGGAAGTTCAGCCAAATTTCCAGCCTACTCCTGCTTTCTCTGACACATTCTGTTCATTTGCATCACTTGTCACTATCTTGAATGGGTCTGTCCTGGTAGGAAATACGCAGAGATCAAAAAGATCTCTCTTTTTTTTTTTTTTTTGTTTTTGGTTTTTTTTTGTTTCCCTTATTTTTTTCTTTCTTTTTTTTTTTTTTTTTTCCTTCTTTCTTCTTTAATATTACGGTCTTGTACTGTGGCTATTCTAGTTTTTCACAGAAGTGGCAGGCAGCCAAAGACTGGAGTCATTATTTGCAAACTCTAAAAATAGAGTCAAGATTTATAGGAAGAAAACAGATATGACTTGTTATAAAACCATGAATAAGGATTGACATGAACATAACGGTTTATTCTTTTTTGATATTGCTTATTGTAAATTGCACTTTATCTTTCTGGGAGATACACTAGATAGTTACAGTACAGAAACATTTCCTTTACTTGAAAGTGTTTGAGAACTGCAGTTTGTTTGTTGTAAAGACTTGATTATTCAAAGGAAGCGATAAGAGATGCGGTAGCCCCTGGGAATTTTGTGCGTTGTTGGGGTGGACAGTTTGTTTTAAAAAAAGTATTAGTTATCTTCTTCTGCAGGTCACTGCTGATAAAAATTACATTCAGCATGTCTCTTTGCCTGGCGTAAAGGCGCCTCATGAGCTGCACTTCTGGTTAATATTTCTTGTTATTATAAACTGTGAACATCACATCCCTGATCTAACTAATGTTAATAACAGTGCACACTATCTCCTTCCTTATAGGCTCTGGCAGGGCAGCAACAAAGCAGGAGGGAAGTTAAAAAAAAAAAAAAAAAAAAAAAAAAAAAGGAGGGAGGCATAGAGAAGGAGAGACTTTCACAAAGAGTTAAAAAGGCCTGATGAAATCCTTACAATGTACACCATATGGCTTGACATTTACCAGATTAGTTAAACATTTCTACTGGGGATAAATATTCCTGCACATTGATGTAAAGAAATTGCATGAGACAAGGGCACATACAGCATATTTATGCCATGGAGTAATCTTTTCTTTTTTTTTTTTTTTTTTCTTCTTGTTCCCCTCCCCTTTGCTAGCAGAATTCAGGTTACTAAACATGCAAGGGCCAAGCGTACTAAACCCAAAGAACCCCCACTCCTGTGCACTCCTGAGCTACTGTCAAAGTAGCTGCGGACACAAGCCCCCTCCCAACATCACCCCAAACACACTCAAAACTCTCACCCAAAAAAGTTTTGAATGAGCAATCTTGCTATAAAAAACCCCAAAAAACAACTCTGTGGAGAGGCTAACCCATCAAAGTTTGTCAAAATCTATTTCAGGACTCGGGTTGCCTGTGGAGAGATGACTGTGATGGCTGCCAAACTGATTTGAGGCAGGTTGATGCAGAGGTGACTGCTGGTGCCCGTGTCTGGTGTAGACTACTCCGCTCCTTGGTGAACAGCCCTAAAGCCATAGATTTCATTTGATCTTTGCAAAGGCTAACATTTGTCTGCTGTCATTTTAGTAAGATTGATGACAGGCTGGGGTAGGGGAGGAGGAAGGGGAGTGCAGTGGGAGGAAGGCTGGTCCCCACAGCCCCAGCAGCTGTGGCCAAGCCTGCCCGGAGTTGCTGGCCCGGACCCTCTGGTCAGCTGTGGCAGTGGCACGGAGTTTTTTCTGCACCGCTCTGGCAGTAATTGCACTGGGTTCTCACAGAAGATCGCATGAACTTGGAGACGTAAAGGCAGCATTTTGCACCTTATATATCTTAATAGATTATTCGCACCACAAGCAACACAGAGCAAAATGTTATGACAACCATAAGAATGTAGTTTACTGTGGCTTAATGTGGCTGGGCAGTGCAGGGTAAAGCTATAAAAAAAATAAAAAATTGTTAAAGTTTCTGAGAGAAACTAACTGATGTGGACATGCAGCTATTTTTATACGAAATCCTGACTTCTGGCAAACTCTTTCCAGGCTATAGCAGAAAATGTTTAATCTTTTTATTAGTAGTAGCATCACAGCACCAAACTAAAAATCATATGCTTTCCCACTTGGAAGCTTTCTTAGAAGCCGAAGTCTGAGCTGATGTAATGGGGGAATCTTCTACAAAGGGCACATGTCTGAAATGGGGCAGCTGGTTGCTGGCTGCAGCATGCAGTACGCCTCGGAAAAAAATAGCTTTCATACTTGGGCAGGATGAAGTCCATGTATCTTTTTCCATGAATGAATGAGTGAATGAATGACTGTCAATGCTGAAATTTGATCTTACTGCAAAATCCTAGGGATTCAGGTTTCACCAGGCACACATATGTATACAAGAGGGATCTGGGCACTTCTGGGAAAGAAGCGTGGTGCGCTGCGGAAGAAACACATAGCGATAGAGTTACTGCCTTTGTGGATCGGGAAGCGAGAAATGTACCTGCAGTTCTTAATCCCAATATTAGATTGGAAACCACCGAGGCAAGGGCTGAAAGCAGCCCTAGATCCTCTCTGTGACCTGGAGGGGAGACGGGTGCATAAGCTGGTAACTTATGTTGGAATTTAAAATATGTCCGACCTAAAACCCCAGGCTGGGACATATACTGGCTTGGTGGAAAGCTCAGCGCCAGCCCCTTCTGTTGAGGTTTACAGTGCCGAGACGAATGCCATGCGGATTTTAACCACAGTGTCCCATTGCGACGAATTGACATTGCGTGAGGATGGGATTTCAGCTGTGGCCAGGGAAAAATGTTGAGTATGAAAATGAGCTGTACACTTCTTATTTTTACTGGTCAGAGAAGAGCAGAGACTCAGACCCAGATGGGAGGGCTGGCTTGGGCCCCACATGAACTTTGTGCTTGGATGATCACGGGTGGCTGGATTGATAAAGAGTGAGCCAGAGAGATAAATACACGTACGGAGGAAAATAAGAACAGATAATGGATTGGCCTAAGTCACAGTATATTTCCTCCTAGTGATGAAAGGCTAAGAGTGAGTTATAGATCTTTCCTTGCGATAAGAACAGATATTTCTTTCCAAATCATTTATCTATAAGATACTGAGATATTATTTAGGTCTGCATTGGTATTAATCTGGCTCTTTGTGTTTCTGCCCTGGTCCTTCAGCAGGTGAAAATGTGCCAGTTAGGGACCCTGAAGGTTTCCTCTGCAACTCCTGCAGATGAGGGGTTAGTTTTTATCTTAGGGAGTTGAGAAGAAAGAGGGCACGTTTATCCACGTCGGTATCAGGTGAACGTGGCGTGGCTATACATGCATTACTAGAGTTTAAATCTTTGTTTGTTATGGTCCTTAATGTATGAGAAGCAATAGCTCTAAGTGTTACGAGACCTGTTTACTGCTCTGGGATATAATTAACTTTAATAAGAAATGAAAAAGTGCATGTCTGTATGAAGAAAACAAGCCCACCTGACAACTTGATGTAGAGGAGCCTTCTCCCTTTGACTGCTGGCAAGTCATGGTGGGCGCGCTCAGCCCTTTCTTCCCCGGAGCCAAGGCGACGTGACATTTACATGTCTCAAGATATGACAGTATGTGCAGCACACATGTGTGAGGGCGGGTGGCTAAGGCTTGAGAAGAGTATTTAGAAAAAAAGCAGGCAGTTCTTGTCAACGGGGAAAGGTTAGAGTACCTGATTTACGCTAGAGCGATGTCTCTCACATCATTAGAAAAGACACTATTATTATTATTAGTAGTAGTAGTAGTATTACCACTACTACTACTACTATTATTTTCTGTAGTAGAAGCCCCATTCCTCAGCCCGCCTCCCCTGAGGCGCTGGTTGGAGCAGGAAGGGGCGGGGGTGGCGCCCTGGGCTGGGACTGGCCAGAACCGGCTGGAACTGGTGGGAACCAGCGGCCCCCCGGCAGGGTGGCCCCACCTTGCCTCACAGCGTCCAGCTCTCAGCGCTGCCGCCAGCGTGAGGGGATGGTGGAAACATTAGGGACAGGCAACAGCACCGGGGCTGGGAGGACAGCACAGGTGAGCCGGGGACAGAGCCCAGGGCGCGTCACGGGCCGGACGGTGTCAGCCGGGGCGGTGGGGAGGAGAGGCTGGCGGTGCGGGCTGGGCGCCATGGCTGTGAGTAATGGCTGTTTGCCTGCAAAGACGTTTGTGGGTCAAGGGGACTCGCGTTTCTGCTAAACAGTCCGGTATATCTTCACCTTCTGTAATCTCAGCTGGAGCCTTTGCTGTCATGCTTTCCCCCTGTAAAACCTCTGCTTTTGAATCTTAAGAGAAATCTTTACAGTTGTCAGTAAATCCTAATGTTGTACTTGTTCTGTTTTATGAGATTTCCAGTAACACGCGGTTTCAGAGATTTGTCACTTTGTGGATCAAACAGCTCTAAAGGACACAGCAGACTTGGGCTGAGGGGGGAAGAAGTCAACTGTCTCCATCTTGTTTAAATGAGCTTCAGGTTCAGTACATTAACGTGCTAATAAGGAAGTCTTGTGTTCCCACACTGTTCTTAAAGGCATTCTCACACTGCTGACCTGACCTCTTTAATCCTGGCTTTCCTGAAGGAAAAGCTGATCCATCAGGCCTCTTGTATCTAAAATGGGATGAAAGGAAGCGATGGACCTATTTCTACACTGGTGTTTCTCAGGTACCTCAAGCAGCCTTGTTCTTTTTGTATTCATCTCTCATTTCCCTGGGAAGAAAAAAAAAAAAAAAAAGGGAAAAACCCCTAGATGTGAGGGCTCAAATCACTGAAGATGAGAAGATGAGAAACAGCAAAAGGAAATAAAGAGGTCACACACCTAAGTTAGCTTATGATTAAAAAGAAATTAGTGGGGCTATTTTTAATTTGTTTAAATATATTACTTTCTATTAAAAAGGTCTTTATATTTCACTAAGTATGAGATGAAGTGTGTCACCAGAGGAAGATTTTTCAGTTTTAGTCTCTTTTCTCTTAAACAATTAGAAGTCAAAGAAAATTCACTGAAGGCAAATATATGAAGCCAGCAGAAATGGCAGCAGAGTAGGACTTTTCCTCTATAAAACAGCTTGGTTGCCTTCCAGTGGGACCAGTTTGCAAGAATTCAGGGACAAAATATGTAAGCTGTGCACATCAGATACATTGTGGGTAGGTCTGTTGTACCCCATAGCCCCCCAGTGTTCAACCTCAGAATGTTGCGCAGCCTTGAGAAGCAAAACACTGCACCCCTGCGCTCAGACCCAGCCCAAGGCATTTGAGCCCCAGCTCCAGGATCTAGTTGGAGTCTTCTTGAAGGTTGAGGTGCATCGCGTATCTGAGTTGGGCTGTCAGAACTTACATTTTTTTGTTAAATCTGCTAGTCTATGGATATTTTCAGGCAGCAGCTGACAGAAATTAGGAAGGATAATTGTAAATGAAGTTTTGTAATGCCAGAAGTCTATGACAGAGCTTTTTAAATCAGTGCATGAGCTAAACGGTGATCCAACTGTTCTAAGACTTTCCATGAGATTGCTGGGTTTTCTGTTTTTCCTCTATATTTTCACTTCTGGCATATCTCTTTTGTTAAATGGAATGCCTAAAGAGTAAACATAGCAATAGGGTTAGCTTCCACAAGCCTGTGAGACTATGAGGGAAATCCACCATAATGTTTAAAGTAAATAAATAAATAAAAGGAATTTGTCACAAAACTCCAAAACAACGCAAACACCCTCAGTTTCTTGTTTCATTCCCAGCTGGAAAGTCAGGCCAGAATTACTGAACATTTCACCAAGTCTTGCTAACCTTCTGAGCTGTTGTGAGAAATTGTTCTTGACATCACATGAGCTGGGCCACAAGGCAGGACTAATGTGATATTTGCTGTCGAAGGTTTCCTAGGAAACATGCTACTTAGAGTGCTCAGCCCTCCCTGCCACCCTTCCCACATCCTCCAGTTTCACCCGTTCCCACAGGTTTTGCAGAGGGCAGTGATGTCCCCTCTGACCTCTGGACACCCTTGGTGCAGACCTCCTGCTACAGTTTGATGCTTCCCAGCAGCCCTGCGCACCCAGCTGAGTGGAGAGTGGTTGCAGGGATTTTGAAGCTCACCCACCTGATAGCCCTTTTTTCTGTGATTTATCCCTTTCCCTCCTGCTTCTCCCCCCCCCCCCGAGCACTCCACAGTGGGAGAGGTGAGAGAACCTAGGCTACATCCTGCAAGGCTGGAGCTGGAAAGAAGGAAGTTTGAGCCTTCCCAGCAATCTTAATCTTTCCTTCCAAAGGAAACTGGTGGAAAAAGGTTTGGGAAATCAGCAAATAACTTAAAATTTTTCTTGCCACAAGAGTCCTCATCTTTTGACTGCAGTTTGCAATATAGTAGCTGTTATGGTACATAACCTATAGGGATTTTTCAGCTGAATCGGGTTCCCCAGTTTGTTCCCACAGTTTCATCTGGTGGCTGTAGGTGCTGTCCTTGATGGCATCAAACCCACATAAATGATTCCTGTCATTCAGGCCAAACTTTTCAGCTTGGCCATTTGGAGCTGCAGGATAGTTCCCATTGAGGATGAGATGAATGGAGTCTGTTCACACATATTAACCAAATGCAAATCCTTAGATGGAAACTCATGGTCAGCTTTTTCCAATGCTATTTTCAGAACTTCCACAAAAGACTGTGCTGTGATTATATGTATTCATGATATGTATATCATGTATTCAGCTCAAACAATATTTGAATGATGCATTTAGAATTCTTCCTAAAAAAGGACCATGCTTCTGTAAACTGCATCATATTTGTAAAAGAGAAAAAAAAGTCTAGCTTGCTTTTCTTTCTTTTTAATATATCATTTCATAAGGCTGTAAGAATTGGTGTTAATGCTACATTACACACAGACACACTTCTACATAATCATATGCATTTGCATGTATGCCATACACAAACAACCCTATGGAATCCCAACTCTCCATTGTTAAGTTTGTCTCCATATTTTTCAAAGCAAAGAAGCTCTGGGTGTCAAACAGTTCCTTTTTTCACTGTCTTTCACTGGGCTATACAGCAAATGCAGCCAACAAAATAGAGCATTGAGGGGTTTGTGGTTTGGGTTTTTTGTTTTTTGTGGGGGGTGGTGGGTTTTGTTGGTTTGTTTTTCTTTTTCCTACCTGGCCATTTATAACTACCCATTTTCCTTCTTGTCTCCTCCACTGATAAAACATAATCTTTTTGACTCTGTCATTCATGTTGCCAATATTGATTTCCCCAACCCCTTGAAGGCCAAGAGTGTCACCTCCATGATGCTCCCTGAAGCCACTGACTTGGAAAACAGGACAGCTAAGGTTGCTGCTGCCAGACATTGGTTTCCCACATGGTAGGGAAGACAAGTAGCCTTAAGTCACTGGACTGATTCATTTATCTCTGTGATGCCATTCACTTCACCTTACTGCGTGTTTGTGTAGTGAAGCTGTTTGGCCAACATGCCCTATGGGCCTTGTCTTAGTAATGAAAGTGCAGAAGGTGGAAAGGAAATTCCATTCTGGATTGTTTAGCTCTGTCTTCAGTTTCTGATGGCATCCAAAAGATTGGGCTGGCTTTTGATTATGCTTTTAGATTCAGTGGAGCAGAATCTGCTGCACCCTGCAAAGGTGGCAGGGCTTCACCTGTGTAGATCTGGGCAGAATTTGTGTCTTTGTGGCCAGAGAAGGAAAACCAGTAATATTCTTCTCTCTTTTTTTCAAACCCAGCAAAGTTTCTTCCAAGCTTTAAGACCATAGGACAGACGATGTCGATCAGCTTCAGAGAAACAGCATCAGCCTAGCTGAGAATCTGCATATAAGTCTCAGGGCTGTATCAACCTTGGAGATCAGCACTTTTCATTGTAGAGTCATGCTTTTCTTGCTCAAAAGCAATGATAGCTTTGCAAATCAACCTCTACCTGTGTGATACCATCATGAAACCACATTGCTTGTAGAAGGCAGAACTTTTCTGAATTATGATAGAATACCCAATATGTAAGAGACTGGTGGGTCACCCAGACAATTCATTCATTTTCAAAGCACTTTAAGACCGTCAGTCCTCATGGCACCATTTATAATATATGTCAGGGGATATTGTTATCCCCCATTGCCAGCTGAGGAAAGGAGGAAAGGAGATTACAGAGCTGCAACTTGAATTATTGTTGGAGGCAGGACTGGAACTCGGGATTTCCTGGACAGATTACCACCCTTCACTTCTCCCTTAGCTGGTATAATTAGCAGTGTCCTGGATCTCTCTTATTCCCATGCAAGAACACATTTGAATACATTTTTCTTTGAAATTGTCTGTCTTGGGGTCATTTCTGTTGTGCACTTCTGGCTATTAATGATCTGTTTTCTGCAGTGAAATGCTCGCTAGTACGCTGTAAATCATGAACAGATGTAAAAGCATCCATTTATGACTACCGATTTAATCTCTCTGGATTTCTGAAATTGGCTACCTGTAAAATTTTGGGAGCCACGTCTTGGAAAAAACAAATCCTTTGTGGCTCTTTTAATTTTTTTTGTTCTTGGCTGCTAGCCATTCAGATGGATGTCTTACATCCTTGAGATGAACTTAGTGCCGTCCTCATTGACCTAGCAAGCCATTTTTTCCCTGATGACAAGCTGGGATCACATCTTGTAATGACTGCTGCAAGATTGTCTTGTTAGGGAAAGGGCTAAGGTGGGATCGTCTTTAATGACAATGAAAGCACCTCATAAAATCTGATTCTTCAGTTTTACAGGCATGGCTCTAGAATTTTAGCCGATGCAGACTTAGTAAATCAGTCAGTCAAAAATTATATCAGTTGAAGCATAATGTTCACGGCAGTCCAAAAACCTGAACATGTAGGTGATTTGGAGGGCATTTTGTTAACTCTTTAATTGGTCGTTTGAGTGCTGGAGGCAGTAGCTAATTGCCTGTAGGTCAGAGTAGTCCTAGAGCTTAGGTAAATGTATATTGTCATATGTCACATTTTCATATGGCTCCTTTGCACAGGTTGGTAAAAATGATTGCTGCATAATTAAAATTAAGACAAGGTGGGAAAAGTGATTCAATTAAACCCCTGAAGCCATTGCACAAATTATCTGAAGTACCAAAAACTAATGAATAGTTAAAACTAGTTTTATCTTTTTACTCTTTATTCTTGAATCCTGAGGGTATTAAAATGGCTGGAGTGTCTCTCAGAGTTCTCAGAGGTAAGTTTTTGGGTGGGCAGTGCGAGTATGAGTCAGCGCAGAGGAATCCAGGCCTTTTAAAATACCAGCACACAGAAACTTTGTTGCCTAGTTGTTTTGAATTGAAAATAACCAGACCTTAAGCACAAGAGACCTTTTGGTTTCTCCACCAGCCCAGAATTATTTTGAAAACATCTGCAATATTTCACTCTGCATGCAGCAGGTATTATATACCAGGGAGGGTGATGACAGTAAAAATAAATGAGATATGTTGTAACCAAAACATCCCAAGTTTTACATCATACATTTCACAACCCCAGCAAGCATCCTGGGCTTTGACTTGAAGGCTAAAGGCATGTGGTAGTTTTACAAATGTCTATTAGTATTAACAAATATGTTCCATTATTAGACAGTGTGCCACTGCCCCAACCTCCTGGTGCAAGAGGTGAGTTAATATGGCTTATAAAATAGAAGAGTGCTGCAGGCACAAGCTATGGAAGTAAGAGCCCCGGCTAAGCAGGAGGTCTCATTACATTTTGTGGGACAGCTTACTAGAGGCCTGAACATAAGTATAAAAGCTGCCTCCCAGCTAAGGCTTTTTATGGTTCCTGTCCTTTCCCAGAGCAATACAACTTTAGGAGGTTTAGAGCAACAAGGTCTGCACCTTTGGATACTGGCAGTGTGCTAATTCTGGCTGGGTTTAAATTGGAGGTGAATGAGAGAATTAAGGTATGTATGTTTGCACTATCCCTGCACATTTTAACAGATTTTTTTGATGGTTGAAAGTAGTGGGGCACTTAGGAGTTGTGCTCTTGCACAGTTGGCTTTTTTTGCATGGCTCTTTTTGCTGTTAGCTGTAAACCTCTGTTTCTGGGAAAGAGTGTTTCTTGGCCAGGATTGCCAGCATTGTGAGTGTGTGCACAGAGAGGACATGACACACCGAAACTGTATAAACAGTATGCCTTACAAGGAAAACCAAAACAACAACAACAAAAAAAAAAGTCTTGCTAATCTTCATTAGAACAGGTATTGTACTGCAAGGTTTTTAAAATATACCCTAGTAGAGACTGTTTACAGCCATCCCAGCAGAGGTGTCTGTAGGCATTGCCCCTTGCAGGGGTGGTGCAGATGTATAGTATAGATGAATAACACAATAGTGTCTTTTTATGCTTCTACCTCTTTGAATGTTGTTCTCACTCTGCGTTTGAAAGTAACTGTTATAAAACCTGTGCTGATGCTTATCCAAAGCTTAATCAGAAACCTTAAATAGTAACTAATTTATTATCACAGGTAGCATATTCATCTAAGTACTAGCTTTATCAAGCCAAGAAAATCCCTGCTGAGGACTGGAATGATTCAGGGAATAGCAGGCTATGAAAACACGATGACATCAACTCACTACATGAGCCTTCATCAATGGGTAAAGCTTCTGTAGGTAGAAAAATAAACTTTCCTGAAGATTCAAAATCCCAGTGTGGAAAGCAGAGTAGAGAAAAAGGAGAAAACTGAAACACTTGGAGGTGTTCAGATCATGAGTTCTCCACTTTCCCATGCTTCCTAGCAGAAAAGCAAGCAGCCAGACATTGTCAGGAGTGTCCCAAAACATCAAAACTGTGAACGGGCAAATGTCCTTCCTGGTGTTGCAGTCACCCCACCAAAACACTTTCTTCAAGCTTTTTTGTTGTGTGTTCAACCCAGGCTGGTGGTTATCAGAGACAGTATTTCCACTGTTTCTTACCTGTGATTCAAGAAAAACACTGCTTATGTGATTAAACAGGGTGTTCTGTAGCCTTTTCTACCTGCCCTTGGCCTGAGACCACCCACATGCCAGGTAAAGTATTGCTTGTGACCAGTCTAGGTTTTCCTTTCAGTACAAGGCATAAGCGACAGTCTGATTCCTTGCTTTTATAAATGCAGACTGAGATTTTAGAAGACTACCAACAAAAAACAGGTTATGGTATAGACTGTTGTAGATTGCACTGAGAGAGCACTGAAATTCCTGCTCTGCATGTAGGAATGTGGAAATGACTCAAAAGTGTTTGGGATGTCATTGTGGATTCCATGTGTGTGTGTGTCTGTGTGTATATATATATATATATAAGGTATTTTATATAGATGTATACGGCAATACTGTATAAAAATAATACGAGACATATAAATTGTTAAAAGACATTATGTGTCAGATACACAATTTTCCCTCTGTGTTTAGAGAGCAATTCAAGGTCATGGCACCAAATTCATCTTTCAGAAGTGCCTCATTTCATTGACTACAGAAGGCTTGGACCAATGCCCTATGAAAATACATATTTTGAGATATTTATAACCAATATTTTGATCTGTTAATATGGAACTTGTCAAAGAAAAATGCTAGTCATTGCCACCAGCCAGGTCCACTCACATGTCAGACCCTGCAAATAACAATTGTACACAAAGAGTTTAAAACTTTGATGCAATCAGTATTGCTGGTGGAGGTGCTAGGAGCACAACCCCTGCCTGCTAGGCTTTGTGGAGGACTGCACAATGTGCTCATGATCAAAGCAGTAGATAGTAAAGGAATGTATTAGGGCTTTGGAGAAATTGCTTTAAAAGCCTCTGGAATTACAAAGACAGTGAGAGAGACTTTCCATAGACTTTCTGGAAATGCCCTGTGAGTCACTGGTAGGTTCCCCTGGGATCTGAAAGAGCCAGTAGGAAAATGGTAATGGCCTATTAAATTCTATAGGACATGCTTTGGTGGCAAGTGGTGGGACCATGGCATTTCCATGTGTTTTCACTAGCTAGCAGCAGAAGGGCATGGACATTGTCCTTCCTTTCAGGTACATTTTACACACAGCGAGATAGGGATGCAAAGGTAGCTGCCTGCTCCCAGAGAGCCTGGAAGCACTGAATTTCTCTCTGGACTAGCACTCGTCTTGATATGCATCAGTGTTTCAATGGTATTCCCTTGTAAAGAGGAGGTTTTAAAAGGTGTTTCTAATACATGGGAAAAAACTTGTTATCAGTGAGTCTGGGGACCCACCACCCTTGTGTTAGCTCAGGGAGACAGCCCTTGCTCACATTAACTCATGTGCAAGGACCAAAAAGTATGCTGCTTGAGGTAACAGTTCTTGCATCAGCCCAATGAAAAAGTAGAGACATGAGATACTCCTCTGGTAGTGCAGTTGCCCAAGGATGCATCTGGGAAGTAAGGTCTGCTTTGCCATGAGTAGAGCTATGACACTGATGTTACAGACTTTACAAGAGGATAATGTTCTTCGGGTGTTCCCACCTCCTCCTGGCTTATACATAAGATGACAAGAAGGCTGAAAAGACCACGCTGGATGCTCAGAAAGGGACAAAGTTAGTAATGATCAGCATGCAAGGAAAGATTAGGCACAAGTAGTGGAATTGGCTTGATTGCTTTAGACGACTTTATGACTTTGTTTTCCTTCCTGAAGTTATTTGTTGGTTCTTTTTTAATAAAATAAATCACAGCTCCTACGATAGCATGACACAAGCAAAAACCCTGCAATGTTGCAGTATTTTTGGTGGCTTACAATTAGCCCTGATAACCCAAAGGATGGAGGCTAGTATGTGTGATGGGTGGAGTCAGGAATAACATGCATCTTTGTGTCTATTTACATATGACAATTTTCTTCAGTCAGATGCAGGCTGGGCTGAATTTAGCCATCTTCGCCTTGGTATTATCCATGTGGCTAAAATTGCCAGTCCATTTACCCTGGAAGTTATTACAGTGGTGAACTGCCAAATGCACAGTTGTATTGTTCCTTTGCTTCATGCTGTTGTATGTTAAATGTACCTCTGAGTCTTAAGCAAGTCTAGATTGAGTGGGTTTTGTTTAAAAGAAATTATTGGGGAGAGGGGAATCTTTTAGTGTTCTTTCAGAAACTACCAATAATCTTTGTCATTTACTTCTAGCTTAGGTAGTTATGACTTAAAGGATAAGAAGGAAGTAAAAGGGCTTGCCTAAGAATTCAGATGGATGGATCACTTGAATTTATAGTGGAAAATCTGCTTTAGTGAAGGCTAGAGTAGGAGCTAGACTGGGAGCCAGAAAACCCTGGTTTTTTCTACACATGGCCAGAGATCAATGACTAACCCAAGTTTGTGAGCCATAAAATGAGCATACTATTTGGACCTTATTTAGGTGCTGAAGATAAGTCTATTGATGATGGGGAGATGAAGGTTCTCCTTTCTTTATCTACAACAATAACTGTTTCCCTGGAAATACATAGAGAGAGACTTTGCTATACTAAAATGACCTGTCTTATGTCATCTGAATGCTGGGACCATCCGGGCTGGGAATTGTGGGAGTTCCTTTTTAAAGCAGGAGCATGATCGTGTTATCTCTGAAGAGCAGCCATTTGGGGCACCTCTTCTTCTGAAAAGCTGCCAGGATCTGCATGCTTTAGAGGCATCCCAAGCTGGGAAGGAAATTTTTGGTTTGCAGTTAGCTCTTTTCTAAGGAATAGACCTAACAGAATGAGGCCTCCATTAGGAAAAGTACTGTAAATGATGAATTCTTCACTGTTGCTCTCCAAGCAGAGAGATTTTGTTAGAGTCACCCATTCCACAATAAGAGTTGTCTTACAATTTCATGAGGAGATAGTCTTATGTCTCCATGGGGAAAGATTCACCTCGTTATGCAATTCCCCTTTTGGGTGGGATAAGGAAAGCAATTGCAAGGATTAAAGAGTAACAGCTCTCACGAAGGAAACACTATCAGCCATCTCTGGAAACCAGCACTGCCCTTCAGGAAGAAACTGTTCTCATCGTACAAGCCACACATTTCACTGTGCAAGGCAAAGGTTGAGCATAATATATACCTATATCTCTAGTCAATAAAACCTGAACACAGAGAAGAAATATTATGTCCTTTTCTGTTTGTATTGCAGAAGAGAACAGAGGCTTGCTGGCACCAAGAGAAACCTTATTTTTTTTGGCTTTCACTGCCATTTTTCCTCTATGGAAAGGGGGAGACATTCTGACTGTAGTTGCATCTGTTTTCACTATTACCAAGAACAAAACTTCCTTTTTCCAAATGAACTTAAGGTCCAAGGGCCAGCTCAGTCTCCTGCAATAATTTCTGGATATTTCATATGTGATCAGCTCTTCTCATGATGAGCATGAGAAGGAAACCAGGAAGGCCAGTGCAGCTGTCCAAAGCAAAATCTTTAGGCTCTTTCCTGAAATTCTCACAAATGTTGGGGCAAGCTTTCTATTTATTGTAAGGTTGAATTACAGAAGCAGGGATCATGTAGTTAGTGTGCAATGTACTTGTTCTCTCAAACAACTCTAGATGACTGGTCTGTTATATGCTTCTTGCTCTTGAAGCCTGAAATACTCTCCGTTAGGAGTAAGCCCTTGTGGTAAGCAGACCAAAATAATAATCCCACTGGTCTCTTGTGTATGTGCAGCCTTGGGTCATGGGAGTGGATTACCAGGGTACATGTGGCCAAGTCTGTTTGAAATATTGCAAATGGTACCTGAAATATAATGTGCTTTTTCACTCCATTTCCTTCCTATCCATTTTCTTCCATTTCCCAGCAGAATAGCATTTTTTTGGCCTCCTTTTCCCCTCCATCTGGCATTTGCCTTCTTCCTCTTTCCCTGCAACCCACAAATGTTTGCCACGCTCTCAGCCGCTGTCTTGGGCCCCGGATGCTGTTTGATAAACAGCAGCTAATCTTGAAGGAGCATGTCCGCTCTGCTGGCCGTGCAGCAGGAAGTGGCGGTTTCTCTCCCGAGCACTGTAGCAAGGTCTCCTCCAGCAGCAAGGCCTCACTCCCTGTCTTCTTCCCCTTACACCCGTTCTACTTCATCCCCACACCCGGCATGAGTCCTAGGTGTAGGGACCAGGGAGGTCCCCTCTGAGCAAAGATGATTGGATTAAGTGTGAATGAAAAATGTGATAGATCATCTAGACAGCAGATAGATTATTCTTACTTTTTTGCTTGAGTAACTTGAATTTTTCATAGCTTTGTTTTTTTCATTTTTGTCTTAGCTGGCTCAAGGTAAATATCTGTGATTTCAGCAATACTGCTGTGTTCCAACTGGACACTTGGTATTGTTTATTTCTGGAATGAAACATTGTATGCACTCCTCCAGCCCAAATGTGAGTGTTCTTTCTGAAATTTTCTTTCTAGGAGTAAACATCCCTGTAATAGTCATTGCTGAACTGTTTGCAGTAGACAAACATGAAAGGCTTGCGAATGCAGCCAAAGATAGAAATCAAAAGAAATTTTCTCAAAAATGTTTGGCACTGTTTGCTCACCTTTGGAATATACATCCTGTTCCTCTTCTTAAAGTATTTTATTTTATTTTTTTTAATATAGCTGGGTGAGCTGGTATTTCTTCTGCTCAAGCTGTCTCTAAACTTATTATTTCCAACAGTGGCAGCAGATTATGAGACGATACTTATAGAAATGACATTATATCATTCTTTAAAATACCCATCCTGAAAGGCAAAATCTGCAGAAATTATAGGACTAAGAGGCCTCCTTTGAGAGGCAGAAACTATTTTAACTCGTTATTTTTAGAGCTCTGCAAATCACATATTTTTCTCTTCACTGGCAATTCAAAAAAAAAAATTGGAAATTGTAATAAGTTTAAAAAAAAGAATCCTTCACAACTTTTTTTCTATAAAATGAAAAGTTGAGATATGTCATTTGTGGGCAAATGAGATGCTTCACTTTAATTTCAACCATTTTTTTTTAGTTCCTTTTCTTAGAAAAAAATTAAACACAGAATGGTCTATTCTGGGCTGGCTGCCCAAGTGGACTGGATGGGGGTTCTTGGTCAGGACACCTGTCATGGACTGTGAATGATGACACAGCCACATGCCCAAATAAATGTTTCTGTAGTCGGCTGGTCCACCATAAGCATGGGTATCTGCATGCCTGTGAGTCTATGGACCTTGCTCCCACCTCCACCAAGTGCCATAAGCTGTGCAAAATTAAACAAAGAAATGGAATGATCTGTAAAATTTCAGAGCAATAATGCTGAAATCTCCCGTGATTGCCAGCATTATCCTCAGCACCGTTTCTTAAATTAGCCTATTAAGTAAATTGCCAGGGATGGGAAGGTGCTGGTGCTGTGGGGAGCCATGTGGGGAGCCCTGCTGCACCCTGGGAAGGTGGTGGATCACCCACCTATGGGGCAGTCATGCCAGGATACTGCCCTCACATCCTTCCTGGTGCTCTGCCTGCCACTAGGCAGATGAATAAGTCATGGCAACAGCTGTTTTCAACGAGGAGATGGTGCTGTGAACAGAGCAAACAGCTCTGAAAGTTTGGTATTAACGAAGGTTGAGCGCTGATTTCATTTTTATGGGAAGGATTTTGAAGGGGGTCCTCATTGGTAATAATCAGCCACTGAAAACTGATGCCGTAGGGGAGAGGTAGATAAAGAAAAGGGTAATGGCGGTACAATAATTCCACATGGATTAAGGAAAAACTGACATCCAGTATAGTATAGAAATAAAAAAATAATATCAGGATTTGCTTTGGCTAATTCAGGTTTTATAAACAAGAATATAGCTCGCTAGAGACAGGTCTAGCAAAGTAAAACAGGCGCAGGAGTTTCTTCTTTAGGACCGAGTGAAAGGGCTGCATCTTGAGGCAAATGCTGCCTTGCCTTGCCTTGCCTTTTCATGCTGTGCTGTGCCTTGTCTGGCCTTGCATTGTTTTGCTTTTTACATGCCGTGCTGCACCTTACTGTGCCATAGTTTCTTGTGTCACTGTCTCTGGCAGTGTGTACCAGAGGGGGAAGGAAAGTCAGCACAGACACAGGAACCCTTGGTACTGCCAAGTATTTCCTTAGAGCCATGAATATCTGGCTGCTCTTTCCTGCCCTTCCCACTCACACCTGTCACTTTGTGAACCTTTTAATTTGTACGTGAGCCTGCTCTGCACCGGGGGCTGTCCAGTCTGCCTCACTCCCAGCTGGCCATCGCTGGCACTTTGGGCACGGCCCGGAGGTGGCATGTTTGCAATGTTGGCACTGAGCTCTTGTCTCCACTGCTTACTGTGGAGGAAGCACCTTGCATCGGTCTGTGCCTCTGGGGTCACTGCGCTCCACAGCACTGTGGCCACTGTGGGTGTGACCAAGGTGTAAGGAAGATGTAGCAGAGCAGAGTGGGGTGTCTGGCTTTTCATTTCTGTTTCTGTTGGGAAGGATCTTGGAGGGACAGGGTCTGGAGCTTCCTGGGTAAGAGAGCCAGCAGCAGATTTGGTGCTTCCACAGCACCGATGTTGTCAGCAGCGGGAACAGGTTTGGTGCAATGGAGGAAGTTATTTACAATGTGAAGAAGAGGGAAAGGAGATCTGAAAAAGGTTAGATGATCAGTGGGAATTGACATGATACTCTGTGAGAAGAAATTACGTTTCTTGGGTGTCTTATGGGCAACCAGTTGACTGGGCTCCCACGGGATCTCACACAGGGATTGTGACTTGTGGAACAGTGTCAGAGAGCACCTTCACTTGCCAGACGGTCTGCTCACAAGCAGATGTCCCAGAAGATACAGCCCTGAGCCTTGTTTCCAACTCAGGAAATGACTGCTTCAATATTAGTTGTTGATAAAGAGTAGTAATGCTTCTATTTCCTTTTCCTTTTTTTTTTTTTAAAAAAAAAGAGAGAAAAGATCTCAGTAGGAGAAACTTGTTTTTCAGAGATTTCACTTCCAAAACTTTCTCCTCAGATTTGTTCAGCATGTAATTTAAGAGTTTTTGTTTAATTACATTTTTAAACTTCCCTCTCTTAATTACTTTTTTTTTTATTAACACCTAAATATGCTACTATTTGGAGCACAAACAGACAGAGATTACAATTAACAGAATAATTACACTCTTTTTGTCAGTGTAACCTCATGGTACAGAAAGTATTACAAATCCATTTTAAAACATATTAAATGTTCATATTAATGAGGATAATAGAGAACGAGTACCAGCAAACTAAATATTGTTAATGATTTTGAGCTATTAAATTCATTACCATTTCCTTTCATAATAAAGTGGTTACTTGCTAATTAGACCTTTTTTAACTCATCATTATTGAATTCATTACATTGTGTGCAGTTAACTCTTAAAGATCTGCCTGGGTATACAGATGCAATTAAAAAATAATTTCAGCAGCATATGAAGCCGATATGCTGTTTGTAATCCTACTTGTATTTTTGACAGTAGCTCCATGTACTTTTCTTCTAGTACATTTTCTTGACACATCATGCCTAGCAGCTTCTTAGCTGTCACAGCAGCTTCAGCAACATGTACGATGGAAACATGCTGTATTCATTTCATTTAATAGCATTTAACGGTAAAACTAAAGTACAATCCACTTGTTTGGCCAGGGAAAAAAATATCCATCAGCACACTAAACGGCTGACGTCAACATCTTCTTTGAGTTAAACCTGCTGAGAGTCGAGATGATTTACCTTTTCCTCCTACGGACGCAGATATACTTCTGCCTATCTGGGTATCTGGTCTTTCTCTGCGACCCTGGATGGAAATTCTGTCCCTGCTAAAGTTCAAGCCAAAATTTCTCTTGATTTCAAGGTACCCCTGGAGTCATCTCCCAGCAGCTCTGAGTGTTTGCTCCCCTTTTGGGGAGGGGTGCACGAGAGTGTGCCTGTATCTGGTGCCACACATCTGATTGCTGGAGAGGGCACTCCCAGGGACTGAATCAAAGTGCTTCTTTGCTTCTTCCTTCTCCCTTCAGTTCTCACTCATTTAAAGGAGTAAGGGAACAGAGCCACCATCTCTTACCTTCTTTCTTTTTTCTCCATGCGTGCTTTTTTTCTTCTCACCCCTTCCCCCCACAACGCCACCACCCCCGACAGGCACTTTAAAATAGCACAAAGATACTTACTCTGCAAATCACTTGGACCTAATGGATAGCACTCTGTGCCTTGCCTGGCTGTAGCACAGCAATGTGGAAGGAAAGGTGTGATAACCTCTGATTGGAAAATGCCATTTTGGGGGCAATTCTGCCACCACAGCACTGGCTGTCGCAGTACTGGCCACATCAGCGGCCAGGCGCAAACTACTCGGGTAATTCGCTGTAAGCAACGCCACCAAGGAATAATTTTACTTGAGTAGGACAGGCTTTGTGACACTTATTGCTACTGTACTTGATGGCTGGAAGCTAGGCTGATGGATACCCTGCAAATCCAATAGATAACAGATTAGATATGCATGTACTGTACAGCTCTGGAGAAATGCCGCTGTGCCATTATTCAGATCAGCCGTCCTCCTCCTGCCAATCGGAAGCCGTGTCTTTGCATACGTGAGATATGAGGGTACAGCTGTGGGCCCGCCGCAGCCCCGCGCTCTGCCTGGCTCAGGCACTGCAGCTGCACCGCAATATATAATAACAATAACACTACATATTTGTAACCTCTGTTTTATTTAAAACCAGGTCCCTTTCACCTGTAAATAGCTAGGGTATAAATGTGCCTCACCAATCACATTGGACTATTGTATTATACAGTCTATTGAATGTTTTTGGCAGGCATGAGCCCCTATGCTACTGTGTCCTTATTTTATTATTGTTTTGAGGGTAGAGCTGTGTGATTATCCATTCTTGCTTCAGGCATAGCAAGCCATCTGGAATGCTTATTAAACCCACAGGCAGATCAGAAGGATATAACTCTGATGATGTACATGTACACGGGCTGTACTACATCATCAGAGCGTTGCTCCTCTGATGATGTAGTACACATTAGTGGGCCTAGATAATGGATTAGAACTAGCAGAATGAAAGTTAGACTTTTTGAAGGATGGATATGGTGGGGTTTTTTCTCCCTCTGGGTAACGGCTGGCATAAGATGTGGAAAGGAAAATTTAAAAGTAAGCCAAGGAGGCTTCAAAACTTGTAAGTGCTCAGCTTGTCAATGGGGAGGGGCAAGTGGTGATCAAGAGGCTTAAGGAGACAGCTTTGAAACCCTGAATCATTGCAAAGAGGTCATATGTACTTGTCTGCTCCAGTGAAAAGGGACATGGGATGTGTCCAGAAATAATTCCACTTCTCCAATCCTCCTTTGGTTGGTCATCGCTGAGTAGATTTTTGGTAGGACTTTGGCTTTTCATCAGGATTCAGTACCACATCAAAAACCCAACACCCTGTGTTATGACACATAGAACTAGTTTTTTCAGCAGTTTCCAAATTTATGCTTATCATGTATTTGCAAGTACTATTTAGAAATAAGCTTTTCAAATGAACGAGGGATCTGATCGGCTTTCAAACTAAACAAAATGTGTCTTATCTTCTGGCTAAGTATAAAAAAATCAACATCAGTAAAAAATAAAAACAATCTGGGCACTATATATGGGGTGTAGGTGAATGAAGGAATAACTATTTGCATGTCTGTGGAATTCTAAATATAATTTCTATTTCTCTTTGTTTATAACCCTTCTTGAAATGGTTTTCAGAGGTAGCTGATATTTGTCCAATCATGGAAAGGTGTTTCGTGTCTAAATAAAACCTTTGCCTGTGAAAGCTGGAAAGGTTCATAAAAGTTAGGTCATTCAGTCTGGAAGCTGGATGTGCTATGCAATTTAGATAACAAATTGCACACTTTAAATATCAAACTGTAAATATCAAGTACTCAAAAGAATATTGAAATTTTTGAGCAATTCCAAAGAGTAACAGAACTTTCAAAGAGGAGCCATATATAGTGAACATATACTCTAAAAATCATATCTGTAAAGTAAGGCAAATGCCTGTTTTAACAATGGCAAATAGCAAGTACGTAGCAGTATGGGTCACGTTTTATTAATGCTTAGTGTGTCTCAGGTTTAGCCACTTTTGTCAACATCCTAAGTGTGGGCTGCATACATCTGCATGTCCGAGTGAAGTGTGCAGCGTGTGTGGGTAGATGCACATTCGTCAAAGCAACGATTAATTATTTTGGGTGCAGAATAGCAGTACCATAGCAGCAGTAGGGTAATTGCTTTGCCAAAATCTTTAGGGGGACTGTATGGTTTTCTCGTTTGATGGTGACCAGATTATCCTGGAGGCGTAAGGGAGAGCTAATAAAAATTCCCAGTTGGAAGAGTGGAGTTCATAATTCACATGACTGTAAACTGATAGCTTCCCTTTTTACAGATTTAGAGGTTTTTCTTGGTAAACGTAGTGAACCCCAGTTGTGACCATTATGTGTTCCTCTTTACCTGAGCCTGATGCCCACTAGGAGAGTTTGCTTCCTCTTTCTTAGCAAGTATCTGTTTCATTCCTGTGCAGAGTAGAAAGAAACTTGGAAAACTCTTCCCTCTCACTGCAAATCAGCTGGCTCCTTTTTAGATAATCCATGCTAGCACAGCTCCTAGGTAGCGATTTTGACAGGGGGGTGTGTGTGTTGATTTCAAGACTTGCACCCTTCTTAGTGAAGCACCCAGCTTTTGCCCTTTTTCAAGCCTTCCTTTTTTTCATTCCCTTTGTGCCTTACTATGTTTCTGCTCACAGGCACACGCCCTTCCTTCTCAACCCCACAAATTGCACTCTGTCTTCTGGAGTTTGCTTTCTTGCAACCCCACTGCAGGGCTGTTGCTTTTCTCCAGCAAATCCTGCTCTGTCCCCCACTAACCTGCCCGTGCCAGTTTCCTTCTTTCCCTACCACCACTTTGTCCCCAGTTCCAGCTTGCTGGGGAAGATGACGAGCTGTCACTTTCTCAAACACCCTCTCCTCCACCGACTACTCTTAAAGAGGCAGTGGGATAAATGAAATTCAGCATTTGAAAGGCTCAACTCCTCCAGAAAATATTCCACCCACAAGTGGGGAGCTTCAAAATCCATTCCTAGCAGTTAATGCTCTATCCTAAATGACATAGCTTTTCAGTAGTGACATGTGCATTGATCTGCATTACAAAAATAAGAGAAATAGCACTTCTTTTCAGCAGCAGATAATTACCAGCATACATCAGGTTCCCTCCTGCTGATACCCACAGGGTGGAGGGGATGGGAGTGGGCATTAGGTGGAGGGGACATGGCCAGCTTGCACATTCAGCCAGATAAATAATATTGATTGGGATTTGTGTAGAGCCCCAGCAACACCCTTCCTTGCTGGTTTGATTAACCACAGGGGTACATTCGCTACAGTTACAGGATTTCACCCCAATCATGTCTTCCACACAAAGGTGCTAGTTAGGCTACAAGCAGAAGCAAGCTGGGAGCTGAGAGGTTCTTCAGCCCTTATCAGAAAACATTAGACCCAGGTGGTTGTGGTCCTGGTGGAAGAGCTGGATGAATTATGGGACAGACACATGTAAGAAACCCTTCATCTGGTGGGGCACAGACACCACACCTTGGCATCAGTGCAAACCTTCCCTCTGTCCCTATCCTGCCACCCCTCTGCACACACGCAGTTTGGAGGTTTATGAGCTGGGAGAAGTAATTCCCAATGGCTAATTACCAATTTTTGTAGTCTATGTGAGGAGACTACATGCACCACTGGGTGGGGGTCTACCTTAGGTGCTTGAATGGTCCCCCTCTCTGTGGTTTGGCTCTGGAGTTTGGCTGTGGGTCCGTGATGAGCAGCTGCTACCCTGTGCAGGTGAATTCAGCTTTGCAGAAACTTATGGGCTGCTCTGCAATGAACACCCCTCGAGCAACAGACACTTCAAGTCTTTGCGAGGGAAGGGGTGCCACTGACCAGCCGCAAATGCCTGCACTGCCCTCCGACAGGACAAGAGCCTTTACTTGACTCACCTCACTTTGGGGCAGATGTCTAAAAAATCACTGCTGTCATTTGTCTGGCTGAACCATCACTACACAAAAAACTTCATTTTCGCAGGAGTGCTGGAAGAACGCAGATAACAGGGAAAAGGTGTGCTGCTGCTATGTGGGACATTCCCATTTCTCACTTCAGTCTGTCGTCCTTTACAGGCAAATAAAGCCCACTGGCAACGGGACTGAAAGTGCTCTCTGGGTCGAAGCACGCTTCAGTGTGTTAGATCGACTGAATTTCCTCTCATCAGTGAATGCAATCTGCCGTGAGAAAGTTTTACTGTCTCTGAGTCCTTATGAAAACATTCTTAGATAATTGAGACATTCCCAAACAATTAAGATAACCAGATGTGTCTGTTACTTGTAATTACCTGAACACAAATTCTTTCTTCAAGAACAGTTCCATTTTTTGTGCTTTTTGAATTACTCTAGATAATGGATAGAAAGATTAACTCCTCTGAAAAGTAATCTGTGGTTTGTACCTAGTATGTCTCATTCTGATGCAAAATCACCTCCTCCCAGAATTAAGTACTGGGGCTGAAACAATATGTGAAATGAACTTTCCAGTTCTGCTGTACTTGTGATCCACAGCCTGCAGTGCCCTTTCAGGTGACACCATGGGGTGAACTCTGAGGCTTAAAGTCTATGAGCAGCCCATGAAGAAGATACTAAATGATCTCTTCAAGCAGGGAAAATTGCTGAAGGCTTGAAAATGGCTTCACAAACCACTTCGTTAAGTAGCACAGTTTGAATAAAAGGGCTTTTGCACATGCTGCATTTGCACCTAGAGCTTCTGCAACGTTTTCATTTTACAAAGCTCCCAGCTTTTGCTGCATCACAGCACATGAAGCAAAGGAAGTCAAGGCATCTGTGACAAATTCACAGTGTAGGAAAGACACCGCTATATTTGGTCACTCTTTTTTCTCATGCTTTAGCATCAAGTGGGACTTAGCCCACACCTCAAAATTGTTATTTTCAGGACAGTAGTCATGACTTTTTCTTGCAAAATATATGTCTTAGAAATCTTCCCCCTTCTCAGCTTCATCAAACAGATCTTGAATAAAAAGTGGTTTTCCACACCCAGGGCTGGGGTAAGCATTTGCCTATTCCTTTGCTAAGAAGCCTCCTTGGTTGCGTGCTCCCTGATGGGTTTCTCTCCTGCACCTGTGGGCCATGCTACAGAAAAGTGTTTCACCTGGACATTTGTTCCACTCCCATGTACTGAAGGCTTTTTAGTGGCAGCTCCCTAAATGTATGTCTTTGTTCCCCCAGGGGACTGTATGTCAGTGGTCCTTTCTGCACCAAAGGCTGTAGTAGGTGTCATTGTGCTGAATATTCCTAAATCAGTATCATTACCCCTTGCAGTCCTACACTGAGCTTTGCACTGCTAACTTCCTCCAAATCCCTTCTTCTGATCCTTGTCCTCACATTGTCTCTAACTCCAGGCTAGGGGGAGCACTGTTGCAGCTCAGGACAGTTAAACTTATTGCCTCCTCCTTCCCTGCAGTGCTGTGTACCCACCATGTTGCTTGTCCAACCATACAGTAAGGTCATACAACTCACCGGTCCAGCAGAAAATATAAATCCATATTCTTTTCCATGTTACATTTCTGCTGGGTTAATGAGTTATATTGGCTTCCCATGTCTTTAAGGAGGTTTCCTGGGCTGGCACAAGGGGGGAAGGTAGGACCAGGGTCCAGGAGAGGCTGATGAGAATGAAGGTACTTTGCTAGGGTTAGGGGAAAGCACCCATGCCAGTACCTCTCCTTAAGTGTGTTGTGTAATTTTGGTCTTTGTCTCCAAAACAGAAGCTTTCCTTATGTGTTTCTTTCTCTCTTTTTACCCACTGAAAGCTCTACCAATGTGCTCTATGTATTTTCTGGCTGGCTTTCAATTTTTCAACATATTGAGGAAGTCCTACATCCTATTACTAATCACATCTTCATCTTTGGTACATATCTTACTGCTCATGCTTTCATCATCTGATAGCTGGGCACTGTAAATAGTAAGGTGGGGAGCATCCAAGCACCACAATTCTTGTCTGCTTTTCCTCTCCTGTTTATTCCACCTTTACTTTATGAGTCAAGGGCCTCACCTTTGTCGTCTCTTCTGACAGCTTCCTCCTGTTCTGTATGTTTACCTGTGCTTATTATTAATAGTGGTAAGACCAATGGTGATGATGTCACCTTCATTCATTCCAAGATTTTTTTTCAGAAAGAAGAAGAAAAGTGATTCTTGCATGGTACTCTAAATACTTGGGGACTGGTGAGTTCAGTGTGGTGGTGTTTTGTTTTGTTTTGTTTTGTTTTTTCTTGAAGCTCATTCAAAACCTTCCCTCTTTCTCTTGACAGTTTTGCCCGGGGCACTGTTATCTTTGTTGTCCCAAAGGAATACACTTGAATCTCTTAGTCATGTACTTATCAACTGAGACTTCTATTACCACTTTCCAGCCTGCTAGGGACTTAAAGCATTGACTTGGTGCTGAAAATAAATGGGCCTTAGAGATGGCTCGGAAGACTAGTGAGAAGTGCTGGTTTTCACTCTTGCTAACTAGTTAGAAGGTCTACTCAATATGAGCTAAGCCTCATCTACTGCAGTGCATTACAACAACTTTGCCCAGGCATGAAAAGTACGTGGTAGAGTACCCAGCTGTTGAAGTGTCACCTTCCTTTCCTTCAAAGTGGAAGGCATCACTTAGTTGGTAATTGGGAGCCAGTGATGTTTTTAGAAAGATCTGAGCATTTTTTGTCTTTGGTAAATGGAAAGCAGGATTTCTGGTGAAGGGAGGCGGTATATCACTGATTTCTTCATCAAGTTCCTTCAGGCCTGATTCTCCTCAATCAGACAGATCCTTTTTAGGTTCATGGGAACATTTGACATCTTTAGGATGGCCAAAAATACATTGGTAGCAGAGGGATCAGGGAATTGGGTAGCTTTTACAAGAGACCTGTGGTTTATGGCTTCCATGTCTCCTGGCTTTCAGTAGCTTTCTGAGGTCTGTTTGGCTCCTGCCTCCACAAGCTCCACTTGTGCTTTCATGGAAATGGTCTCCCCTGTTAAAATATTTCTCAGGGGCCCCATTTACCACCAGCTACTTGTGCCGTTGGCTACCTGTTTGTTAGGCAGTCAGGCCTAAATTTCTTATGGCAGTGTATATATTGTATGCATTTTGTGTTAAAAGAAAGGAACGTGCACCTTCCTTTTGTATGGTCATTTTGTGGGTGGTCTATAGCTTTATGTGGCAGTCTTTTGAGCTGAACTATGCACTAGTGGGATAAGGAGGAGTCTTACCTGAAGCAAACCATGTGCTGAAAGTTTGCCTTCAAATGAACTCAAAGTTACAAAGACTGATTTGGGATTCAGGAGTGACTCGAAGACCTGTAATGAAATGGAGAATTACACAAAAGGATTTAATTTTAATAGCAGTGTGTGTGAGAGTGAGAGGGAGAAGTCTGGAGTCTAGTCACATGAACCAAAATAGAAGGAAAGGGAGGAAGACAGAGAACAGAATTGGGCTAGGTCAAAAAGGTTGCCAAAAAAAAAAAAAAAAAGTGATAAACTAAAATAGACAAGACAAAAGCATGAAACTTAAAGCAAGATAGTAGAAAAGTGTTTGTTAATTTTGCATAAATTTGGTACTAGGGCAAGAGTGAGGCAAGAAGGGGAAGAAAGGAAATTGAGCCTAAAACTATTTATGCAGCTACTGAAGAGTTGCTTTTCTTCCCTTTTCTTGGAGTTCTCATTAAAATGTGTGAATGCCCTTTTTTCCCCAAGAGTTTCTAAGTGTCGCTTTGCACTAACAGTAAAGCAGACATCATGGTCCTATAGTGAGCAACACAGAAGGTGTGGCTGCAGGTGCCTAGAAAAACAAATGCAAGGAATATGCCTCTTTATCAATGTCTAAACGTTCTGTTAGATGCAAGTTGGTCTCAGGGATATGCATTCCTCCCAGGAATGCTTCCAGAGAACTACTTGGGTGTTTGGCAGGGCCATGAAGCACTGGAAGACTTGAGACTTCCCATTTTCAGGACACACTTGGAGGACCCCAGTCCTCCAGACTGCTTGCGCAGCTCCTTCTCCCTCTCTGCCCAACAGTCCCCACAGATATAAAATGGTAGTTTGCAGCCCCTACCTCATAGATGCACTGTGCAATTCATTGCCTGTTATTTTCCAACATGTAGAGACAGAAGGTGGAAAAGCATGACGGGGCTGAGCTAAGGACGGCTGAGGACAGCACTGGCCTTGGGGGGTACTGCTGAGACCCCTGCACGTACAGAATTCAGACCTGTTTACACAGCCTGCCCCCATCACAAATCTTGTGTTTCCAAATGAATATTTTAAGGCAAGGGAATTGTGTAGATTGTTAGTGTAGCTTATTAGGTTTTAAAAATTCATGTTTCTAAATTCCCAATATTATTTCCCCCTTGCTTTAAAGAAAAAAAAAAAGGGGGCGGGGCAGGGAATCTCTTTTCATCTTTTCGGTAAGGGTTTAGTCATCTGTTTCATCTGGAAAGCTCTCTGAATTGAAACTCCCTTCTCCACAATGCTACCTAGGCACTTTGCAATTTTATTCTTTTGAAGTATCTATTGTACAGTTTGTCTCACTTTCAAGCTTTAGCAAACTGGACATTTGCGGCCAGACAGAGGAATTTAAACTAAGCAGCGTGTTATGGACTTGTCAGGCTCCAGTATTCATTAGGGGTTGTGCTGATGCCAAACACTCTTGACCATAAGCATGAAAGGGTGAGGCTCATCTCATGCCACTTTAGCCATCTAAAAGCTAAGCTGCTTCTTTAATCACTTTGACATTGCCAAAGGGAGATCTACCGAAGATGAAATCTATCTATGTATCATCTCACCTATCTTAGGCATTTTTGGACAGGATGAATCTTCCTCTGGATTTGCCCAGCCCACTGTGTTAATGGTGGACTTCACACAGGTGAAGCCATGTGAGATGAAGCCCACAACATGGAGCTTCAGAAGGACCTTCAGCTGTCGGAGTGGTGTGTTACTTTGACCAACCTGGACTCTGATTTTTGGGAAACGGTGTCTGGAAGAAAGTTGGAAGCCAAATGAGTGGAGGCTGTGCCAAGGTATCCGAAATGACGGTTAGCGACACTTGCTCTGAATTGATAAACTCATTCAGAAAGCTATGTAATTGGAATAAAAATAGTTTGTGCTGAGACATACACATGTTGACTCTGTGAAGGGTAGCTGTTGAACCAGGCAATCATATTTTTAACATACTTTGTGTTTTAGCATACAAGTTTACTAAGTCTTAAAAAACCAACAACAACAAAAAAGCAGGTTCCAACAAAGGTACTCTTCTTTTAAAACAAGGGCCCACTTCAGGTGACTCTGCATGGATTGTGTCACTCTGATACTATACTAGCTAAAGCAAAGGATATTAATACTAGTTTATTGAACGTAAACCTGCAACTCGGAGAGAATTTACTGAATTTCCTATTGCATCTTTCTAGTGACTTCTCCCCAGTGTTGGAGAGATTCCTGGAGTAAGAGCAATCTTTTATGTTTGGTTTGGGTTTTTTTGGTGGGGTTTTTGTTGTTGTTGTTGGCGGTTTTTTTGTTGGTTTTTGTTTGGTTTGTTTTTTTTTTTTTTACAGTGCCTAGAGAAACATATCTATCTATCAGGAAGTAATATGCTTTACTTGGAGTACTTTGGCATACAGAGATTTGGTGTTCTGTCTCATTTCATTACCAGACTTGGAGCTTATAGGCTTGAAAATGGTGTAGATTTAGTGGTATTAATGGTGTGGCAGATGGGGCTGCCTTGTACTATGTGGCAGGGACAGATACCTGAATCTGACAGAGCTTTGCAATAGGGGAAAATAATCTGAATGGTAAATCAGGTAAATGACAGATAATTCACCTGTTCACCAAAAACTTGGAGAGCCGCTGGGTTGGAGCTGCTGTGGGTCTGTGAAAGAGTAGAAACCCCAGAAGCACCCTGTTGTGCTGGCAGACAGGAGGACCCGCAATGGAAGATAACTGAGGACATAAACCCCCTCTGCTATTACTATAAGTACGCAGGTACGTTGCAGGAATGCCCCTTCCTATACTGCTTAGAAACTGTCCAGAAGGCGTAAAATATGCTAAGCAGCTGTTAAAGGGGAAAAAGTAACATGTGGCAGGGAAAGATGAAGGATATGCATAAAAATATATTGAAGACACTTCTGATCAAAATGTGAAATATGACATTTTTCTATTTGTGATGCTGCAGAGTGCGGTAGCTGTGTTGGTTGGCGGGGCTGTAGAAAGATTGTTTTTCTATTAAGGGCAAACAAAGTGAGGGTAAAATTTTAAGTTGAGGAATTTTCTGCTGCTAGAAGGCAAATTACTACATGCACTGCTACAAAAGAGCAGGGGTAAACAATACAATATGCTGTGAATTGCAGATGCGTGTGCAGTAATGCTGTGAATACATTAACTTCCCGTGTTGTCAAGGCAAGTGACAGCGGCTGACTGAAATCCAGAAAGGAGCTACTGTCAGTGTGGCACTCGCCTGGGCAAAGTCACATTGCTCCTAATAACAAAGTCTATTCCGTTTACATCTGACATTGTGATCGAGAGGGTCTCGTTTGGGGAATTTTATTTATTTTGACCCAGGGACATCCATTGAGCTGCTCAGTCAGCCTCCAGACTCCTGCCATGGCAATTAGATAAACTCATCCACGCTGTTTCATCAGTAGGACTGAATTTTCCACACCTCTCTTTTCTGCAAGTAACTTTTTTCCCCTCCTGCTGGACTTTACTGTAGAAAGGACAAAAGGAAAAGTGCAGGAGTAAATAAAGCAAGCTCTTTTGGAGCTGTGCCTTGGATACTCTGACCATTAGTGAAGAAAGGGTTATTTCATGAGGGGCATTGAGTCACGCAAGTCTGTAGTTTTGTGCCTACAACTGTGCACCGATCTGTGTAGAAAAGGGACTGCACAGCCCCAAGTTTCTCTTTCTTTGTGCTGTACACGTCCCCAGGAAAACCCTTCAAAGGCTAAAGCGGTAGATTTAGTCTGTGTCCCAGTTTGATTGAGGTAGGTCTGTGTGTGACTTACCCTGTGCTGAACATATCCAAGGCAGGAAGGTAAACATCCCATTGTGCTGGATTTGATGAAAGAAAATCCTGGAAAACATTGCACTTTTCTAAGAAAACTGCCAGAGGCAGATTGTTAGGTCTGAATTAAAATGCAGACGAGATTCATTAAATTGTTGACCCTGCCCCCTCCAAAAAGAAGTCAGGTTGCCGTCTTAAATTGACAGCATTAGAGACAAATTATGTGCACTGATTAATAAGTGTGGGCTAAATTATGGCTCAGAGAGTGGGTGGAGAGCTGTGGGAGTGGGAGCGAGGGAAGGAGCGGAGGAGGCAAAAGCCATCCTGCCGTCGGGGACAGGGTAGTGCCAAGGCTGGGGGGGGCGGGGGGCAGTCTGTGGCACTGGTGGTGCAGACAGGGATGAAAGACCATCAATGAGGGGACAGGAGGAAGAATCTGAGCCTCCTCCAAGGATCCCGTTTCCTTTGGAAGGGAGATGGCAACAAGGCACCCACGAACAGCAGTTTACCAACATGCTTCCATGGGACAGCAGTGGTGGGGACAAGTTGTGAGCTCAGGAACTGTGTTACCCCTTTTCTTTGGGGTAGAGGGAACTTTTCAATTAGAAGAAGAAGGCATAAAAACACAAACGTTGGAATGGTCAGATTTAAGAAGTTACATAAGAAAGGCAGAGTAAATTAGAGACTTGGGAAGCTGGTCTCTATCACACTGGGGGAAAAAATACTGATCATTTCACCATTTCAGACAAAAAAGGGTAAAAGCAGGCATAACAGTATGTGTATTGCTCACAAGACATAATTCTTTGAAAACACTATGACCGGTACATAAATAGCAAAATGAATGTTATTAACATGTTAATTTTACTAACCCTTTAACCTATTGATTAGCCAAACAGAAGGAAACAGCATCTTTTCATTCTCCTCCCCCACCCCTCCCACCCCCCGCTTTTCATGTAATTGGATTCAAATTCACATCTGTAGCTACTAAACCAATGTTTTCAACCTTTCTTCTACACCTCCCCACCCCCAACTGTTTAACCTCCCATCTCCAGCTCTGGCATAAATGTAAGCCTTTATTTGTGAATATTCCGATAAGCACTTTGCCTCCAACTATATTGTTCAAGTACCAGCATCATTGTTACAGCTGTAATTGTTACTATCAAGACACAGTTCTTTGTAATTAGAAAGTCAAGATGGTATTCAGCAGTATGGCATCACAGATTCTCATTTGTTAGGCTATTAGAAAAAAATGTTTACAGAGAAAACAGTGTCATTGTTTAGTGCTCTTAATTGACCATCTGCCTCGTAAAGAAATGTCCAAAGAAGGATAAATAAGACTATAGTGCACTTATTTATTTATTTTCTTTGTGCCATGAGTAAATTAGGAAAAGCAACAGCAGATCCAAACTAGACAAGACATTGCTAAATCAGGCTGCAAGTGAAATCATGTCATGAATACATTAACTTTTATTTCTCTCAGTGTCAAGACTCGTGTCTGCATCTTCCTCAAAGTTTGTTGGGAAGAAAAAGGAGGCCAGATCTTGGTGGGCACTGTGGAGTTGACAGCATTCATCTTTTAACAAAGTCAAGCATATGCTGCTTTGAGTGCAGCATCTTTGCATGCTCAATGACGTGTTTAATGTCACCTTTCCCACTGTAAATCATCCCTGAGTAAATCCACAAGGGAGAGTGGTACTAGGAATTAAGCAGGAGAGAAATAAAATTCATGACCATGTGGTTCTATCTCAGGGAATTTGGTACGTATTGACAAGAGAGATTCACACCTGACGGGGCCGAGAGCTAATTTGTAGTAGGGCTGTTTATCTTCTGCCTGAAAGGAATACTTTTTCATATTTAATGTGCATTTTACTCATCTCTGTGTGTGTATGTGTTTGTGGTTTAATTTGTCTAAGGGTAATTCTGGTTTTGCTGCTTGGCAAAAATGCAGTTTTGAATTTCGGGCTAATTCAAAATTCTGGGCTTTTTTTCCTATGAAAAAGTAAAGGGGGGGGGGGGCATTTTTGTCTTCAAAAACCTGATTTGATGTTTTCATTGCACAAGGCACTGTCTTAGGTAGGGAGTATCTGATCTGTTCTTGCAACATTTGTTTACAGTTTTGAAATGAGAAATGAAAAAAGACCCAATAGTATTACCATGCTAAGCCAATATGGTAAATGACCAAAATGATCTTTTGTACTATTTGTCTTCCAACATTCCAGGTGGAAATTATCCAGTACATTTATATGTTGGTTTATTACAGCGGGGAGTACAAAAAATAGAGAGAAACAATAGGAAAAAAGAAGGAAAAAGAGGAAAGAACTAAAAAAAATATTACATTTAAAAATAATAATACTCTCTTAAAACGTTACCTTCCAGTTTGCAAGGCACCAGGATGCTGGTAAAGGGACCCCCAGTTCTGCCTACTCCACAGCTACTGCAATGTCCATACAGAGGTGCAGCCACTCAGATGGTGACAGTGGGACAGCAGCCAGTGCCCTCACAATTAGCAGCGAGGCTGGTAGGTAAAATTTCCCAATACTTAAAAAGCTGGCATTGTTTTAGCCATCAGTTCCAACAATGATAAATGCACTAGAGGCTCAAAGTGAATTTTCTTTCCCTAAAGCTGCTCCTTTGATGCCTTCACCTAATTTCTCAGGTGCATCGTCACTAGTCCATCTGTTCCCTACAGAAACCTTTCTTTTTCCATCTCCCCTGATTCCAGCTCTAAACCAAATATTTTTCCTTTTTATTCCCTGAGTACTTATTCTTGTGCACAGATTATTTTTGAGTTTCGAGGGAGTACATCAAAATCTTGGTTTTCTGCCCGATGGCTTTTGAGAAGGAGTGGTAGGTAATGGGATCTAGATATCATTTGTCTTAAAAACAGTAACATGTAATATATTGCTTCTAAATTTAAAATTTTCTTTCCCTCCCATTTCTGGAGATCTTTCATTAGTGCCAACTGCTTTTTATTGAGAAGACAATGACCCACCTGTCCTGGTTTCAGCTGGGACAAAGTTAACTTTCTTCCTAGTAGCTGGTTCAGTTTTGGGTTTAGCATGAGAATAATGTTGATAACACACTGATGTTTTTAGTTGTTGCTCTGTGATGTTTATGCCAAGTCAAGGACTTTTCAGTTTCTCAGACCCTGCCAGCGAGAGGGCTGGAGGGGTACAAGAACTGGGAGGGGACACAGCCAGGACAGCTGACCCAAACTAGCCAAAGGGATAGTCCTTCCATACCACAGAACAACATGCTCAGTGTAGAACCCGGAGGGGGTTTGGCTGGGGTGGGTGATCGCTGCTCAGGGACTGGCTGGGCATCAGTCAGCACGGGGTGAAAACTGTATTGTGCATCACTTGGTTCTGGGAGCGGGTGGGGGGCGGGGGTTGAGTTTTACGTCTCTTTCTCTTTTTGTTTTCTCCCTTTTCATTGCATTTATTAGTATCAGTATTAGCATTATATTTTACTTTATTTCAGTTACTGTTACTGAATTCTTCTTTTCTCAACCCACGGGTTTTACCTTTTTCCGATTCTCCTCCCCATCCCACTGGAGAAGAGGAGTGAGCGAGCAGCTGCGTGGTACTTAGTTGCTGGCTGGGGTTAAACCGTGACAACCACCCTTTTAAGATTTTTTTTTCCTTACAGTAGGGAATATAACTAGTAACTTCCACCAGCAGCTGCAGGAAGGTGAGAAGTGCACGGGACTTTCAGGGCACCTTTTTCCTGACCTAAAGACACTCAAATTTATGAGGTCCAAAATCTTTCTTTTGTATCTTCTGAACTGGAATCAATGGAGGTAGCCATCCCACCCTACCGAGGCTGAGAAGCCTGCTCATACAGCATCCTTCTTGCGCTTGCAGATGTCCCCTACACACTGCCTATTTCACTTAGTGCTTTATCAATTTTGATAGTGGTATAATAATGATTTCTTGAAGGTGCCTTTATAAACTGCATCTGAAGCTGTTTCCCCAGCACTAGGTGTATGAACTAGCACCCATAGGTCAGCATGCACCTTGCTAGGGTAGATGCTTGTACATGAAGCCTGTGCCTGTGTTTTGTCTGCATGTGCTTTGGAGTACTGAGCAGAATGAGTGGCTCAGAAAAATCTGATTGACACCAGTAGTTTTAAGCTCATGCATGTCTAGCTACTTGTTCAATTTGTTTAGTCCAGTGGTCTCCTTTATTAGGAGCCTTAGGGTTTTTCTTTTGATTTGGCAGGATGATTATAATGAGAGCTCCTTAGTGCTACTACACCAGGGTATCTGCCCACTTGCTCTCAGCCTCTGCTGTATAGCTTGTGATTAATGTAAAACAGTCAGATGCCCTTCAGATCAGTCAAATTTGGGGATTCTATTATAAACATGAAAAGCGTGCTGACTGCCCAAAGCCCTGGTGGTACCAATTAAAGACAGCGTCATTCAGAGTTGGCACTTATCATACTGCTGCTTTTTTTTTTTTTTCTTTCTTTTTCTTTTTTCTTTTCATGACAGATCTTTTCCATGGCAGTGGTGGCCCCTCTGCTGCCATGCACCTGTGCCATGCTCCAGCCCCAAGGCATGACTTCCTTGTGTAATAGGGCAACACTTTGCTTTCCACTCTTGCTGCCCAATTTCTGCACCTCTTAGCTAGCTCTCCTGTCCAGATGTGAGCGATGGGATTTGAGTACAATATTGTTTCATGTCATCATGCAGGCATGGGGTGTATTGCCTGGACTACCCCTAGCAGAAAGCCCTGTGGTGTCCCTTACCCGCTGGTGCAGTGGCTCTGGGCTGCCACTGCAAATCATTTGATGAATTTCACAGTAAGACCCCAGCTTATCAACATTATCTTTTTATTCCACTCAGTAGTCCAAGTATTCCTTGAATGTCACAAGTGAAGAGCTGTATTATTCACAAAGTGTCCAGTGTTAAATCCTATTTACATGCAAAAGTTGTGCCAGCTTACCCTGAGGTTAAATCAGTGCAAACCCCTTCTGTGAGGACTCTTCTAAACTAATGAGAATGACCTCCCATAATTTCTTTAATTAAAGAACAACAACAACCTAAATCAAGATAAAACATGCTTCATATTAAATAAGGTTGGCCAAGCAAATGGGCTTGTATTGCTTGAAATGCTGATTACACTTTTTACACTGAGTGAACTACGCAAGTGCTTTGGGCAGAGTATATCTCAGCCGTGGTTTCTGACTTCTGGTCGAGCAGCTGCAGCAGTGAGAGGGTGTTACACCTGCCCCCACCAAAGCTGACGGTGGTTTTGCCTCTGCCTGTGAGGTGGCCAGGGTCTCTCTCCAACACACGCATTTAGTGTTAAATCCCATGCACCACTTTTGATATTTCACAAATTCATATCAAGTGTCTGGATCAAGACAAAACGTTATTTTTCATGAAAGTTACTCCCCTGCTGCCACTCTGTGTTTTTCAGAAAAGAATAAAACTGCACCATACAAGAGCAGAGAGAAAAATCCTTTATTTCAGAAATTTCATCTTCTAGAGTCAGGCTTTTTCTTGCATAAGGCTCTCCATAACTCTGGGGTCTTGTAATGTTGATCTATTCACCCTTTGTCTACAACATATACTCCAATTGCACTTACTTAATGGACGGCAAGGAATTGAGGAATTGTCAAATAAGAAAAAAAAACCAGTACTGGCTTCTTATTTCTCTGTGTATTTCTTATTAAAAAAAAAGAAGAACAAAAAGGGTGTTTAAAAGGTACTTAGATTACACTTTCATTTGTGAAGGCAATGGCTATCCTCCTTCCTTTCATTGGTGATTCAGGAAAACACTGAAAACAGAAGTAGTGTTGTTTCCCATCCAACAACAACAATTTCACTGCAAATCTAGCGAGTGTCTAAGATCATCTTGTTTATCTCAACATATCCTTTTCTAATCCAGCTGTTTTCTAAATCTGTCCTGAGAGATGATTTTTCAGCTACTTTTCTCAGACCTAAACCATTCACTTACTCAAACCACCCGTTCACGTAGGGATTGGTGTTTCCTCATCAGTGCTCAGACCCACCTGGAAGGGGCTCTATGCCCGAGAAGCCAACCAGAAAAGTTGCCCCATGAGGCTATGGGATGTCGGTGGTGTTCACTGTGTCTGTATCTTACTGTAACAGGAACCTCATGAGCAAAATCACTGTGATTAATCCTAGCAGAAAATGTGGGCAAACCTGGAATGTGATTTTCTTCTCAATCGATATTATGGAGCTCCCACCAATCTTTTAATAATATTTTATTCATGGATGAAAAGATACTTGGGTCCCAATATATTTTAGGCATTCATATTTAGACCTGTAAATGAACCCAAAAATAATTGTAATATTTTATTGCCTGCTACATGTAAAGTATACACTCAGCTTACTAGTGTATAAATGAAAGATAAACTGCATTTAATCCCATTAAGCATTAAAATGTAAGCAAACAAATTGACGAACAAAATACAGCAGGATGGCAGAAAAATAAAATAAGCTCAGAAAATAATTGGTTCTAAGGAAGTTAATGAAAGTTTGTAGTATGCTTTTTATATGAATAGAGTTCAGAAGAGATTATTTTTTGAAGTGTTACTCACAAATCTCCCATATCCACAATAGATCTTTTGTTAACTGTACCTGCACATTTATTGTGTATGACAGCCTAATAAAATGAAGTCATTTTAATAAACATTGTATCGGAATATCCTATCTTCTCTGTGGCAATGTGAATTTCCACTACTGGAGGAAACATTTAACATTCTCACCATTTTAATACTTTTAATAAATATTTGCAATTCCTGTGATAACGCATAATGGCAGAAAAATGCATTGCCTCCAAAATTTATGTAGCTGTTGGCAGGTGGCCATTTTCCAATTTTCTGTCTCACTAATATACATTTATTATGTATTTCTAAGGATGAGTCTTTTTCCCCCAGTATTTGGCTTGCCATAAAATTGCTATTTCTTTTACAAGAAAAAGCGCTTGTGACAAAGAAATTCCAATTGAACCTAAAACTGACAAATGGACATCTGCTGGCCAAGCTAGAAAAGAAAAGCATTTGCCTGACATAGCTCTCAGTTTGATCCCTTCCCATCAGGTGAAGCCACAGTATGTTTGGATCAGAGACTCATATTCCAAACTGATAACAAGGATCAGTTCTCGCTTAGTAATATTTTCTGAAGTGTGACATTGCATTGCATCATGTTACGCATGACATGACATGAAGTAACATAACATTACATGATGGGTTATGACACAGGGAAGTAAGATGCAAGTTAATATTGTGCATTACATATTTTTTTTTCTTCTAAATAGTTGGATCAGAGCACATGATGAGCTGTGAGTACTCTCTTCTCTGCTGGCTTTATACAACAGCCATCGTTACAGTATCTGAGCATCTACCAGCAGGTAATTAAGCCCCTATTGACAGCTGAAATCCTTGAATCCTTCAATAAGCACAAATCGTTCTCTATATTTAAGTAATAGTATTCATTTGAAGAGCAAGGGAGCAGTGGCTCTCTTAAGTATGAAGCATAAACAGGTGATAAGAAGTGGTAAAACTACTAAAATGATATATACTTATCCTCTAAATGGAAGAAAGCTGATTTTGTAAAACTCTTTATTGCGTTCATAACAAAGCAGGGGATATCCTATATCACAGCACATGTGCTTCTTGAAGATCCTTTCTGGTAGCAAATGATGTTCAGAGAGTGCGATTTGTTATCAGAGAGCTATTTACGATGGCCAAGATAGTAGGGCACTGAATGAATATCTATAGCTCTCAGGAACTGAAACATGATGGTGCAATAGATGGAAAGAAATATCTCAAACAGAGGAAGAGAACATCCTTACCAAAGGTGACTGCAAATTGAATAGTTTTTTCTTTTGTTTTTTTTTCAAAGCTGTGGAGCAACAGCATAATCCAAAATAATAATATACTCCATGTTATTCAGTAATACACTTTGATTAAACTAATTCCTAAAATGATAAATGCAGTCTCCCTAGCAAAGGAGAAAGACTGTCCTGCATCTGTGCTCACAACATCAGGAGAGAGAGATTTGCCTCATCAAATACTGTAAAACATGCTCGGAAAGAATTTCTTGTCAATAAAGAAGGAAGTGACAGAAATATGATTCGCTTTGGCACCTTCCATGCACTTCCAAACTTCAGGAAGCACAATCGCGCCCCACTGCAGGTGCACCCTGTGCTGGAGAAGAGATTCAAGCGAGATACATGGGCATGGCCACAGCAGTGACTGCTAAGTCTTTCTGCAAAGGGTCATTGCATCTTCAGCACCCAGTTTGAAAAAAGGGGCAAATTCACACCAGTTTGGGGTTTGTTTTTTTTTTCCCCTGGTGCAGACCTTACAGATAAATATATTGGTGTCATGGCACGTATAGACAGGCTGGCATTTGCTGAACCTACAGTGGCTCAGTGAAGCTTGGCAGGTGCAATTAGGTGGTGGTATGAAAAAGAAGAAGAGGACCGTTTGCTCTGATGAAAGCAAGGCATAACGGCTGTGGCTAAACCCTCAGATTTTCACTGTCATGCCTGACAGAGTGTATTTGCTCAGGAAAAGTTGCGATTCGTGTTAGATTACTGGTTGGCATTTGACTGTAATTCATAAAGCAATAAAGGCTGCAGAGGGTCTAGCTGGGTAGGATGCGGCTGAGCAGTATGTGATAGCTGCTGGGGCACGCAGGCTCTGTCTGAGTAAATCCACTGCCATCTTTCTCTGTCTTGGTCAGGCACCACATTCATGTTTTCACCAAAGCAGCACAGTGACTTTTCATTACGCAAACTACTGTTGCTTCTCAGTCTGGGAGGCTCTCAAACAGCGTAGTGAAAGGGTGGCTTTCTCTCTCCCTGAACTAAAAAAGGACAAGGCTACAAACAGTTAACTGAGAAACAGGACTGGCTACTGTACAACAGGTTAAATCTCTAATTTGCTGGGGAATTATGGGCAAGTTGCTTCATCACCTGCATTTTTGTTTTTTCCCTTTACTTGACCTATGTTGGCCCCAGTTCAGGAAAGAATCACTATTTGGAAAAGTACTTACTGGACTTAATACGACTGTTTCAATGCTTTCCTGAACCAGTCCTGGAGATACTGCAGCACTGGATATGTAGAAGACAAAGGCGGATTTTTCACTGATGATTGTGGGCTTATGCCACTAGTAAAATTGCAGTTTGGAAGTGACAAGGTAAAAATTATCTGTTGGTTTGGTTTTGTTCTTTTTTTTTTAAATACAAAATTAGTTGTGACTAATCCTTTTTCATGAAAAGCATCTATTTTGAGGCTAATTCAGCTGAAAACCATGAGAAGTGGGTGCAAACTTTTCAGTTTTCTACTGGAACTTCTCAGCTGTGTGAAAAATTATGGCAGCCTTGAATACCTGCCCCAAAATCAAATTATTTTAAATAAAAAATAATTATACAAAATATTGTTTATATATATTTCTAAATGTTTACTTTATGTAATAAACAATTGAGAAAAAATATTAAATATTTATAAAAAGTATTTATTATAGGTTGGTGCTGTAACGTAATTATATAATACAAATAGTATTATATAATTATATGGAAATTTATAAGTATAGGGATTCAGGAGAGAAAAAATGTCATGATTTTTCTTTGCAATGGACAACATTCAAATATTGGGGTAAGGAGATGAAGGCCCCTTCTAACCCCTCCTGCCACTTAAGTCAATGGCAAAATGCAGCTCAGATATCTGCTCATGAATTCTCTGTTTCTTCAGTGGCAGAGTTTTTCTACATACTTTTTTTGTCTAATTGATTTTTCTTCCTGAATTTACAGCTATGCTGCTTTTTTGGACTGCTTTGTGGACTTGCTCTCATGTATATTTATTGTGATTAACCCGTCTCATGCTAGAGACTATCTGTGTTTTGTGTCCATTTATTTTTTTAAGAGTGGAGGATACTTCATTAAGTTTTTGTGTTGCCTCCTGTTCAATGCAAGTTGATAAGAACCAGATATTTGAAGAAATGGAGAAAAGTAGATTAAAGATTCCTGTCCCCTCTTGGCTAGCTTCTCTTAGATGAAATGAAGAATTTGTGAGCAGACAGAAGCAGGTGATACAATCGTTTTCTCTACCAGTAAGCTAACTGTATCAGTGTCTGAATCGTACATCTTTCGATAATGATTTCCTTGTGAGAAGAATTCACATATACATATTTCTTACTCGGGTGCATGCATGCTGTTTCCTTAGCAATGGACTGTGTTTTATGGTCCAACTCTGCTGGGTCAGTTGTCAAAGTATAATAATTCACCTAAACATCTTTTTTTGGGGGTTGTACTAGTATTTTTGAATTGGGATGCTCTCCAAAAGACAGTGCATGGTAAGTTTCAATCTCACAGCACAAAGGTTGCCTCAGATGTGAACGGCAGGCAGATAACAGAAAACCAAGAGATTGCTAAAAAGACCAAACTGCACTTTACACAGATGATGCACTTGGGTAGTGAACCTGATCATCATGCAGAGATTTAAACTTGTGCTTATGCTGCCTCATAGCACCCCAACCCTTTTGAACCTCAGCCTCCCAGCCTGCAGGGGAGCATGTGCGTTCTCCCCAGCAGCAAGTGTGTTGCTGCTGATTTCATCCATGTTAGCGAGTTTAGTTGGCTTGAAAAGATTTCTTGGAAGTAACTTTTCATTACAAAGGGTGGCCATTAAAACAAATAGAAAGAAACAAAATCCCACAAAAACAAGAAAAACACCTGATAGCAGGGAAAACTGTGGCACTTCTCCATGAATATTCTTAAGCTTATACCTTTTGTAGGTATTAGGTGATACCTTGTAGGAACAGACAGCAGCACATGGATTGCAACAGCTTTAAAGAACAGCTTTTTTTCTGTTGCTTGTTTTACAGTGTGGCCCAATAGTCTTGCAAACAGATATTGCTTGCACGGTATCACCATTTCTCTTAGGATAATCAGTATAGGTTGGTACAATGCATAGCAACACGCAATTAAAAATTAATAGTGAAATGATTACATTATTCTCTTCTAGCAGAAAAAACCTCCACCTTACAACAAAACCTTTAAAGCACTTTGGCTGTTTTCCAAAATAGCTAATTATAGTCCACCTAGCACAACTTCTGTGAAGCAGACACGCTATTGCCAGGCAGGAATTGCTAACTGTCCGTCGAGGACCTGGGCAGGCGGCAGGGAAGGCTCTGCTCAGAGTCCCTCTGCACCCAGCACTGCCCGCACCACACCAGGAAAACTGCGCAAATGGCAACAGCATGGCAAGTCAGTCTCTTCTATCATTGGAATAAGCGGTGACATTCAGAACTGAGAGACAGTGTGTTGGGAAGTCTAGAGATTTGCTTTCCTCAACACCAAAACAAAGGCTTTGCAACGTTACATATATTATTCTGATCACAAAAGTATCTTGCATTAGGGCTTTCAGCATGAGATAATTGACCTTGACATTGCTTTCAGCTAAGGGCACATAACTCTTATCGCAGTGACTTATCTTGAAGAAAAGCATGCAACTGCAAAGAATATTTACTTACCATCTTCTCTTTTTTTTTTTTTTTTTTTTTAATCTTGAAAACTGCACTGCAAGGACAAGTAGGCAGAAGTGTAGTGAGGGATGGAAGGTATTTTATGTGGATGAACACATGAAGAGGTGATTATGTACTGCTAAAAGTCTAATCCTTGGATAAACTACAGTTTGCTATTAATTCTTTTGGACTTGCTTAGCTGCTGCTAACATTTCCATGACTTAACGATTATAGTTCTTGACTAAGAGAACTTTCAACAAAATGTGTAGGGGATTAGAAACATTGATAATTATATTAAGTATATTAATGGGAGTGAACAATATTGTAGTCATATGACAAAACATGAGGAAAGCAGGGCTTTAATTTATCAATTAATTCTGTTTCTAATTGCTTCACTAGTCTATTGTCAGAACGTGTTCTACTTGCAACAAGGAATGTGTTAAGCGGGAAACGCAGACCAAAATTAAGGGGAAGAGAGATGTTGTATTGTACATGATACGCGTCTTGTTATCCAGAACACATTTAGCCTTGTTTGTGGGGCTTTGCATTTTCTCCTAGTCTGACGTGTATGTTAGTTACATATGGCAGCAAATCAGCTGGACTAATGGGTTGAGTCTCAGTTGAGATCAGGTTAGCTAGTTAGATAGGTCAGTCAAGAGCAGAAAATGCCACTTAATGAAGAGCTCTCCAAATTATCAAATCCTTCTTCCCACACCTCCCCATATGTGCAGGATGAAAGCACAGGACAGCAAGACAGCAGACCTTGGAAAAGAGGCGCTCAGTGGTGTATATCCTATACTGACTACGCCGATTTGTTTATTCATTTGATTGGATCGAAGCTGTCTCTAGAGGAAGGCAGAGAGCTGCAGTCCATTGGCCTTAATCCTTCCCGGTGCTCCCGTATCTTTATACTGCTCCACCAGCTCAACACTGCTGTAAAACCAACATAATCCACCCCCAGCGCTCCCTGGTGTGAGGGAAATCCCTCACCAGATCCCTGTGCTGAGCGTCACAGCTGCCACAGAGGCTCTCTTGGCAACCGAGATGGAAGGCCAAACCCCTCCTGCAGATGTGTCCCACTGCAGGGCAGAGCCGTGAAATGAATGCTCTGCTTGATGTCCCAACAGTCTGAGGTGTGCAAAAACCCAGCCGTAGGGGTGGGGCATCCATCAGGGAAAAAAAAGGTCATATCCATAAGTTTTCTGCATGAAAATCTTCATGTCCTGAAAACCACCCTCCTCGAAGAGATTTCAGCCCAGAAAAGAGATCTTAATGTCATTGAAGTTTCCCTCTGCACAGAGCCCTTGCCACATAACGATCCAAAGAGGCCATAACACAAATAACGACTAGCTCCTGAGGCAGCCGCAATAAAAAAAAGAAATAAAGTGCCGCCATCTAAGAAGTGTGCCTTTGATGGCCTCTACAGGCATGGTAGCAACAATCTCTACAACTGCTAAGTCCCCTCATGTGGTTTTACACTCACTGCCCTCTCAGTCCTGTGCCAGGAGGCTATGGTGCAACGTTTCGGGGTCTGCTTTTCTTCTCCGCTCATCCCTCCTCTGGTCCTCCTTAGGGGTTACACCCCGGCAGACTCTGAATAAAATATCTCACCAACCTTGCAGATACAGACTGAAGGAAGCCATCGCCCATAATGCTGGTTTAGTGGCCTTTTCGGAGCTTTGCCAGCTAAAGAGGGAACAAGCCCTGTCCTGCTCTCCTTACTTTGGGGTGTTGGGCGTGCACTAATGCAAGTGAGGGAAGGTGCCCTGGGGAGTTTCTTCAGCAACACCGCCATTCGATATAGGGGTCTTGGGTGATGAGGATGAGGAAGATAACCCAAATTTCTTGCTTCTTGTGGCCATCCCATTCCCCTCCTTGTGTGATAGCCAATGCTGATCCCGTTGCTTATTTTGCCAATCTATGCATAGTTTGGGATAAGAATCAGGTAAGCAATGATTTATCTTGTTGTGTAAGCCACCTTGTCAAAAGGGCATTCAGGACAGATTCAGATCTTTTGGTGCGGTGTGCTGGTATAAACGTTGCTGCTATCTCCATAGTCCCCATCAGGGGACAGAGCTCAGATAGTCCTTTTGTGTTTGTTTCCACTCACCACAGATGAGACCTGTGAGCCTTTGCTTTTCCCCCATCAGAAGCATAGATTAACGTCATCGAACCACCAGAATTGCTTAATGAGTCTCAGATATTAATAAAAGTTTGGACGTGACTCAGGCTACAATGGATGAGAAGTTTGAAAGCAGTTGGTTCAAGATTACAGGAGGCTGTGAGAAAATATGGTATCCAGCAGCTAGCATAGTAGTGCAGATATTTCACTATCCAGGGATCTCTAATTACTAATAATGTACAGGAACAGTATGATATGTCCTTACAATTGCAGAAATCCTTTCAAAGATAAGCTTTAATAGTTTTAATTTGACAACCTGTAAAATTATAGAAAATTATTAGTCTGGGAATTACAAAAAATCCCCATAGTACAGTCAGACAATAAAATTATAATTCCTGTGGGTATTGTAAATTTAACTGTTTTTTATTGTAGATTACACATCAATAGCAACATAAGTTCAAGAGTGTCCCCCTCCCCTCCCTTTTCTTTTCCTTACAGAAGCGGGAAAATGGACAACCCTGCTGGTAGCCTTGTGAGCCCTTGTCACAGAACAGAGCTTGAACAATTTCGATTAAAGCAGTATGTTCGAGACGTGTCATTAGACCTGCATTAAATTACATATCTGGAATGTTAAAATAAAGAGTACTGAAGCTTATTCACAGCTGCCTTGGTAAAGTATGAGTAGTCAAGGTTTTGATTATCTTTAAGTTCTTATTTTCTAAAACTATTGTTTCGTCAAACAAATATCTAGCACATTTAAGAACAGTGTGAGCACATGAACAGAATTGCTTAAGATGGTAAAGCATTAGCATTGTTTCCATTCTGTGCTTGGTAGTAGTGTTTAGTACTAACAATGGGTAATTTATCAATTATACAAGAGGGAACAAAGCTCTTCACCGTCTCTTAGCTCCAGAACTACCTATTGAGGTAGGCCCAAAGCTTGAGACCCCTTCCAGGCCTCAGGAGGCATCATTTAACGTTAGGCATTGCATTACCTGGTTTTGGCTTGTCCTCTCGTAGTGACCCCATGGAGGCTGCTCAGTACTCGGCACCATGGCACATCAAGACTTCCATGGCTTTTTTTTTCTACACCAAGAAAATTAGACCCTGTTTAGCTGTTTGCCCGCTGAAATCCGGGAGCTCGTGGATAATGAGGGCACAGAACATACCGTTCACAGTAGGCAGCTCCTTGCCTGATAGCCTGCTCGTCTTGATCGAGGTAAGTAGACGCATGCCAGTCCACTCTTGCCAATGTTGCCCGGGATGCTTGTAGGGACTTTTAGAAGAACAAGCTTTGTTGGATGTGTTTGGCCAGCATAAACCCTAAAATATGCTATGTTGACAATTAATCTTCTGTGTGACTTTGTTATATACACAGATGCAGATAACAGTGTTTGCCCCTATATAAGGATCAGACTGGCTAATTTTATTTGGATTCTGTAAGTGCTTGTGATCATTATGTGAATATAACTGCACAAATGAAAATACCTCTGTTTTATTAAGAGTTTCAATTAAAGCATTTAATGCACAGATTTTATCATAAGAGAGGCATCACACAGACCTGAGTAAACATGATGGCAAGGCAGGTATTGTTACGATTAGTTATTACTATTATTGTGTATAATCTTTGAAGCGTTAACTGAAAACTGGGAAATGGAGCTCCTGAGCACCAAAGAACTTAGCAGGTTTTTTATGGAGGAGGCACCAATAGCAAACCACATCTGCCTATGGCACAATGGTGCTAGAGCCCTGTCTGGAAGTCCGTGATCCTGAATGGTTTTCCCAATTTCCAGAGATCAAAGAAGGCAAAAAATTCAGTTGGATCCATTCGTTGCCATGCTTTTTTTATTTTTTATTCAGGGCACCTTTTACTCTTCCCACTGCCATTTTTTCCCCTGCCTGATCGTGATGAAGGGCATCCCTGCGCATTAGAGCTGTGATTGTGTCTGTTTACCCAGCAAAGCAGCTGGAAAGTTCTCATCAATAGTGGGATTTGAACGCCTTTACAAATGGACTTGAGGAGAGATATTTGCCTTCTTTGCGTGTCCTGTGCCATCTGAGATTTTTAAGTGTCTTGGGCCTCCTAAAAAGCTAAAGGGGAGGCATTCGTATTAGAGTTTAACCAATATAAATCTTTCAAAAGGAGAAACCTCAAGAGGGACTGTATTGTCAAAGCAGTTAATGGTCTAAGCCACAGCAGAGAAGAGACAGAGCTGGCCCCAAATCAGGTTCCTTATGCCAAATAGCCATGATCTCACGTAACACAGTGAGATGTAGCTGAGTGGTCTTTGTTTTGCTTTGGCCGTTTCCTACTACTGACCCTTGACCAACACCTGAAGGCTATGGGAAAGTTTTTCTCCATCCTTATCTTGACCGTCATTCCCTGGCAGATTCCAGCTGCTGAGCTTAACTGCCCTAAAAAAGAAGCTGGAGAGCTCTCATCCGCTAGGATTTATATATATGGATACTTGGAAGCTAAATCTTCAGCCACTAAAAGGCACCATACTGTAAGACAAAGAGGCAGGAGATAAATTTTCCTGCCTTTGAAATTTCTGTTCATGTCACCCACTGAGGCTAACTTTTACCATTTTGACTCCAGTGAGAAGAGCTATTCCGATGTGAGTGTCACACTCTGCACTGTGCTGCAAGGGTGAAGTGAGAACTAAGGATGAGTAGCACTGTCAGGATTAAAGCCAGGCCAAATTTTTTGTTTTGCTAAAACTCACTTTTTTGAGATAGAAATGGGGAAAATACTTTGATGCAACATGTTGAAAAGGACCAAAAAGTTATTATTTGTTCCCACAAATATGTTTCAAAAAGAGAGACCCAAGCCTTATGGTAACAGGAAAATATTTTCAAGTGAAAACACAAGCATTTAGGGACAGAGATTGGCACAGAGTACAACATAACGGGAGGGAGGGTCCAAAGGGCTTCAGGGAGCTCCTCACAGAAAGCACCATTAATGATCTTCATGTTTCTCTCCATCTGGAGGGTGTTTGAGCTCACAAATGTTTACTTAAACGTTTTACCTAAAGAAAGCTGCGAGCTTCCAAATAATTTTTTTTTTAAAGGGGTTTGGCTATTTTTCGTTCTCATGGATGAGGTTAGAAGGTTAATGAAAGAGTTAATCCCTGCCTGCCCTACTAAAGGGAACAGCTCACATTTGTGAGACTTCAAAAGCTTTTGGAGTGTGTGTGTATATGGATGTTGTTATTTCCTGCCAGCGCTGTCCCAAGAAGATGAGGCCAGGGGGCTGGTTTTTGGAAGAGGAGTTTGGCCTTTAAAGAAATTACCTGGAGTGAAAATAAAAAGGTTAGTGTAAAACATTTTTGAGAGTAAACCCCAATTCAATGAAGTTCTGGGTGTTTTTTCCTGTGAGGACCTAAATTAAAACTTACTGGAGAGCAACAGAGGCCAACCACAGCATTTCATGAATGGCCCAGAGAATCTGTTTTTAAAAGTGTCATTACATTGGCTTAAACTTTTGAATATGTTAACAGTTTGAAAGAAAAAAAAGAAACCGTCAATTTAGGAAACATTCAGCAGAACCATTTCTCCTCAAATTGGAAAAAAAAAAAAAAAGTATATTAATGAGAAATATTGTATGATTTTACTAACTGGTTTAGTGGACCTAAAAAAAGTAAAGGACTTGGAGAGCATTCTGTCTGAAGAACATATGACAAACACCACTTGTTCCCGAATGATGGCCCAGTGAATGCATCTTTGCTAACCACTTTCATCTAGCTGGATCACCAGCTTCAAGCACTTTTCAATTCTGTGATACAAGTTGGGCCCACTCCTTAATGAAACAGAACTTGCTCTTAAGCAGCGTCTTGTATATCAAATAAGGGAAAATGGGCCAAAGCTTTGTTGCAGTCTTCAGTCAAAGGGCAAGCACATTACCCAGTCATTTCGCTGCACTCAGCAAAGGGTTTTAGAAGTGCAGCTTTTCGGGCTTGTAGTTTTTGGGGTTTTGCCCCATCTGCCCATCTGCTGTGTGATGGCTACATGAATGGTAGCAGGCTAGGACAAAAACATCTTAGAGAGGGTGATTAATCACAGAACAGGCTTTTCCAAGCCTCTTCTCGTTGGTGTGGTGTTTTCATTCTTGCCATTGCAACCACAGAAGGGTTTGAGGCCATAGGCAGAGAACATGCCTGCATTATTGCGTGCAGAGAGGGGTTGGACACTCCTGTTTCTTGCCTCCAGGCAGGTCTATGTTATGCCCAGCCGATCACAGCACCAAGCAGTTATTTATAAGGAGAGCTGGGTGTCCATTTGCTTTCTGGCATTGAGGGAATGCTTATTGTACAGCATAGAAAATTACCTCAGGCCCTGTTAGTTTTTTCTGGAAAAATATGCACTACTGTTTGGGTTACTTATATGTCTCCATGACTCGGTGTCCCCCTGCACAGGTGAGGGTCCATGCTAAGAAACTGTGTAAATGTTATAGTTGATGTCTCCTGGCAGAGAAACAGCACTGCAATTTCTTTTTTCTTCTTTTCTTCCTTTTGTGTGAGGCTCCTGTGCTGCAAGCTAACCATTTCCTATAAGGAAATGGCATTGTGTTAAAGTTATATAGTGTATCATATTAAATTTTATAACAGTGCTTTGTGTTTTGAAAAGACTTGGGGGGGAAAGAGCATCAATCAGGGAACCACATTTGATAGACTTGGAAGGGGCCTCCTGGGTCATTTTGTCCAAGACCTCTATGAAACAGGAAAGCTTCTGCAAAATACCTTTCCCATAAATGTATCTAACCTTTTCTTAAAGACACTGAGTGATTGTGCCATAAACACCTCAAGCAGGTAAACTAGTCTGATTGACCTTACGATCAAGGAGCGTCTCCTAATACTGTGTATAAGGTACAATTTTCCATTCTTTCAACTGTAGCTAAGCAAGAAAAAAGGGCAAATACACAGTAATGGGCAACAATACAGACTGTGCAAACAGTTTTGCTTTCACTTTACTGCCATCACCTACCATAAATCTGGATGTACCATTGATACTTGGTTTCCCAGTGTAGTGTCTGTGATACTTGTAGTATCTATCTCACTTTGTCTCTGACTTTTGGAGAGCCAACATTACAGAGTGTGGAAATAACGAAGACGTACGAGCAGCACTTTCCGATTCAGAAAGCCATTCAAGACCCTGTGCCATATAGTTAAAGTATTTATTTCTATTTCTTATTTATTAGAATTTGCGAGTTGGTTCTTGTCAGGACTATGGGAGCAAGGGGAAGCACAGGGCTTTCTGTGTCTCCGTCAGAGTGTCAAAGAATAATTTTCATTCTCCTCCAACGATTGTGCATATTGAAAAGTAAATACACAGTAGTTTAGCTGTTTGTTGGTGCAATAGTAATGCATTGTGTACTGGTTATGGCCCTCCACTTCTCTGCCTTCTTTCCCTCAGTGAATATTGGGAGGTGTCATTTTGTGTAGATGTGTTATTAAATCAGACACATTTCAAAGGGCTTCCTGAACTGCACAAAAAATATCTTTGGCTTGCCTGTCCCACCCCACCCCGTTTCTTTTTTTTTGCAAGTACTGAAGGATGGCGAGAGAGCTGAAGGCCAGCTGCTCTCCCACCTATTTCTGTCAGGTGTGTGCTGCTTATGGAAAGGGGTTGTCTTGTGGTGTCCATCCCACCCGGCTGACCATTAACTAACGCATTCTGGGCGCAGGAGCCAGTTAGACACCCTCCCGTGTATCCCTGCAGCTCCCAGGGAAATGCACGTCTTTAAAAGCTGAATATGCCACCTTGGCGGCAGCGAGGCACGGCTGTCAGATGAATGAACAACCATCTCACAGTCATACATCAGGTTTTATTGTTGTCACCAGCCACTTCCTGAACATACAGCACCAAACCCAAATGAGACACTGAAGGAGCCCAGTAAAAGCTTGTGAAAAGGTGTGGGACAATCAATATTTTAACTGATGCCCAGCAGGCCCAGCCAAACAGCCTTTCTTTACTAGACAATCTCGTAAGAATACTATTCACAACCTGATGCAGAGAAGCATATTTCAGACTAGCCGAGGAAGACTCTAAAGGAATTTCTTCTTCAGAAGAGCTGAGAAAGAAATTTTACAAGGTGCAGGTATCCTGAGCTTGATTTTCATGTGCGTTCGTTGTGCTGGGGTAGATCAGGCCATCTTCTTTTTTCTGGCAATTTTGTTTGTTTGTTTCACAGTTGTACTTCTCATACACAGAGGATGCTGCATAATGGGCCAGGAAGGCTGGAGCTGAGTCCTAAAAGCAAAAGACACAAAAAAGGTAAGATAACTTAGAAAGAATACAGTGATCCTGGGTTTGAAGACATGTCGGTGTCTCTGCATGTCCCTGGCCACACTTCTATGCTGTGCCTTCTTTATGCCTCCTGCCTCTGTGCTGATTCAGACTGGTACTCACTTGTCCTTCTCAGCTCAGTGCTAATAATTTCATAAAGAACTTAAATAAGCTCTGAAAAATATAGATACTATTTTTTAACTGCCTTTTCTATACAACTAACTAAATGCCATCCTGTCTCTGATGTGCAGAATTTAAAAATATTTGTTCAGTATTTAATCACATAGATATATGGGCTAAAATACACATCATCCAGTTGTTTAAGGGCAGAGCTGGTGAGATCTTGACAATTCAATCTGATATTATAAAATTGCAAGGGAATATCAAATACCTACGCCAAGAAAAAGAATAGAGCTAACAGACCTGCTGTTTATCGCTTGTATTCTTTTCACCCATTGTCTTTTTCTCACTGAATCACCGAATCAAGCTTCCCTCACCAAAACAGATGAGCCAGTCCCAAACCCCAGCCCAGTCCTCATTCCCTTCCTGCATTAAACTCTGCTGTACTGGCAGCCCTTCTCTGCTGAGATGATTTGAAGCCCACACAGCATTTGCTTACACAGGGTCCTAGGTGCTTGACCCACAGGACAAAATCAGGTCTGCTTCCTTCATGCTGACCTGCTTCAGTCCCCCATATCCCCCATCCCCTAGACTGTAAATACTTGGTGGGGGGAGAAAACTGTATTTTTGTTCTGTTTTGTTAGGAGGGGGAATGAAGGCAAAGATGGCTTTTTTTTTTCTTTTATTACTATTATTTTTGAGGGAGGATGGTTTTTTAGCACAGATGAGTCTGACCTGTAACTGAGCTGTTAGGTACCCCTGAAAACAAAAAGTGCATTTCCATCAGGTGCTCCAAAACCAAACAAAAAAAAATTATATATCATAGAGATTTTCCTATCCTATTCAGTGCACAAATGCCAATCAGAAGCAAATATGGGGCTGTATCTTGCAATCCATTTTCATATTTACAACAGAACATGGCATATCATTTAATTTAAATTTGCAGCATGCCTAGTGTAATTAATGCTGTGCAGTGCCTAGAAAATCCTGATTTCTTAATGTGATACAACGCATGCATGCTGAGACCATTTTTTTTAAAGTACTGTATCATTTTGGAACATTAATGGGGAGGCACTTCCATTAAACAGGAGAAAGGGCCATGCTTACTTTCCCTTTTATGGAACTTCCATGCAGCTCCCCGAAACATGATGCAAAATACAGGTTTGGGTGTTGGTTTGGTTTCTTTTGTTGTTATTTTTTTTGCTGGTTTTTTTTTTTTGGGGGGGGGGGGGGGGGGGGCGAGAGGGGGAAGTCAGAGATTTGATTTTCCTTTGACACAGCATGATGCCTGAATAGCCAGGCAGCTATTCCTAAATTATGTGCATTTCATTCCTAGGAGCTGTGAGAATTTTGAATGGGCTGTTGTTAAATACAGTACACAAGCATAAATACTCAAGGGAGCAGCTAACTGAAATTTTGGCATGAGCAGAAATCTGATATCTATCATGGTAGTATCTGAGCACGTAATAATAATGCATATTGATTTGGCAGAGTGCTGAGAGAGGGGCTTTGGTGTTCTGGGGTGAGAACTGTTAAACCTGGGAGTATCTCGCGTGATTATAATAAGCTGTGGTATTTGTGTGCTGTGGTTTTGGCAGGGGCAGAAATGTTCACGTGTAATCTTTAGACTGGCCGGGGGTCTCATTTTTGGCACTGAACCCAAGAAATCAAATGCATGATAAAGATACATATATATTATACATAAATGAAGCATGGGGAATTTACATCTGTACCTGGAAAATCGGGTAACAAAAAAGGCAACGTGCTTGGCAAGAAGGGTGGAGGCCAAAAGCCCTTCAAGGTCGGGAGCTTTACTGCCCTGACTTCAGTGACCTTGGGTGTTAGTTTATCTACTTTATCAGGCAGCTATATGATTTGAATTGTGCAAAAAAGAAGAGAAAGTAATAAAAATAACCCAACCCCACAACAGAACCCCTATCATTTCACAAGGTGTCAGTTTCTAGCAGAGTGTACTGTAAAAGCTCTGTTTAAAGACCTGTTGATAGCAAAGCAAATTCTTCAGGTCCTCTAAATAAATCTGTTCCTAAATATAATGCTTCAACTTCTATACTCTCATCTGACACCTGACAATTCAACCTTAAGAGTAATTGGTCCTGTCTTTGAACCTCTGCAAATACTGTATGAAGAGGGTGGACAATTTATTGATTTAGATTGATTTTTGTAAGCAGCATATGAGACAGATACGGTATCAGGTGTCACACAGTATATATTGCACTCCTCGAAAACATCCATAGGCGATGAGGCTGGGTTCAAGAATACGGGGAGGGTAATGTTCAGCGAGCACCTGCAGATGAAGCCACGCTGCAGCGTGATACCTCTCGGAGTAATAATTACCCAGGAGCGAGACGTCAGCCGGGAACAACAGAATTGGCCAAGTCTGGGTTCCAGAGGTGTGCTAACATGGCTTTTCTGTTGGGAAGCCACCCTGAGCTATGTGCTGTCCCCACATGCAAGAACCCAAAGGGTTCTTCTAGTGCAACTTCCCAGCCCGTTGAGCTCTTTCTATTGTCTGTGTCAAGCCTCAAGAAGGGGCTGGAGGAACGGGCGGCTACTGGAATGAACGGTGGGACATTTCCATGCCCATAACTGTATGTTTTAGTGCTGTGGTTATTTGAGAACATTACAAGACAGTGCAGTGGATTTGTTAGGAGTGAAAGCATTTGTGAACCGGCTGTTTAGGTTGTGACAAAAATTGCCATTAATAGCTGTGAGCCCCAGTAAAGACCTAAAAAAGCTATGGAAATAGCAGAACAAAAGACGACAGAAACAAGACGGTACAGAAGGTCTCATCACTAGGGATAATGATTAAGATGTGAGACTGAGGGCTGTCCCACTTGTGTGCGAGTTTGGCTGGGGAAATGGCCCTCCTCTCGCTGTCTCGCTGCCCTCATCTATAATGAGGGAAAGAATAACTTTGCAGCATACTTTACATTGGCATTGCATGCTAACTTCATTACTGTTTGCAACAGCCTGTGCAATCCTCAGAGGGAAGGAATAATAACAAAGAAAAAAAATTATAATTACCAAGCACATAGTTTTCATCTGTAATCTTCGTTTCAGGATTCACTATTTCTGATGTCAATATTTTATAACGGAAGAATGAGATATGCTAAGTTTCTGTTTGATGGAAGTAAATTCAGATTTCATATTGCCGAGGAGCTGAATTTTTAATACACTAGAGCAGTATGCAGACAGTCCCCCTGTTTGCTGCTCCTGCCGCTCCTTTGTACCAGTTCAGCGATGTTCCCGTGACCAGGCAGAAAAATGGAAAGAAGCTGCTCTGAATTTTCTGTGGGGTGACAGTACTTTGTCATTTAGCTCTGTCACGATAATTGGGAGTGTCACACAATGAAACAACACGACACCCCCCCGGTAAACGAAGAGTTTTCAAAGTAAGTGATGTACAGCCCCTGTCAACTGCCAGAGCTTTTGTTTGTTCACAGGGTGAGGCAGCGTTTCCAGAAGAAAAACCGCACTGGAGAGGCACACTTACAAAGTAAGTTTGTGGTAAATTGATTTCCTCTGTGTTTTTATAAAATCGGATATATCGTATGAACAGTAGGAAAATATCCTCTTTTATCATACACTCCCAGCTTCCAACCTGCTGAGGACTTTCCGCAAACTCTTTAGGAATTTACCTCTTTTTGTTAAATTGGGTTGGATCTCATTAATAAAAGAATGGTATAATGGAAAGGAGTTTCTAAAATTATACTGTAACCTAGAATTGCAGGATTCAGCTTTCTCTGCCTGAAGAAAAAAATTCTGAAGCATTAAACTTACTTTATCAAGCATTGCACCTGACATGCTCTCATAAATTTTACATACATTTTAACTTATTTTAATATTATGCAGGCTTGGTTTAAAATATTCCCATGAAGTAACTAAAACGAAGCTGCTCAGCCATAAATTAGAGCTAAAAAAACAATTGTTCCCTGCCCGCCCCATCAATATTTCTTTACTTAAAATCATGTGTTGTATGTAAGTTAAATTTTCCCTTGCTGAGATACTTTGTATAGCTTAACAGGACTACCGCAGAACCAGTGAGCCATATTTCTGTAGGGTTAAATGCACTCTGCTTTATTGGAGGTATGGTGTCTAGAAGCAGACATTAGTAACCCTTTGCACGCCACGCTTCAGCAAGGCTCGTAATTAGACATGCAGTCATATATTTTTGCAGGAGCAGCCCTACAGCAGCCCTACTCATTGGCTGGGCAGATGAAGGGCCGGCCGGAGGCTTTGTGGTGAGGCCTCTCGCAGCGCAGCACACCCCAAGGACGCCCCTTCGGCCAGCATCCTCAGCCAGCAGGTACGACATCATTGACAACTAATCACAAAGCTCCATTTGTGTCCCAATTTCTTAAGCTAGTTCAAAGTCAGAGCTAAATTACACAAACATTTGCCTATCTAGACATAACAGGACTGTTATGAAATACTGTCAGCTTGTTGCCATTTAGCCTGAACACACACTGTATGTGTCTGTCAGGCCATACTTGGGCAGCGCTGCAGCATGCAACGTGTCCCAGACACTGGAGTGATTATGTCTGAATACTCCTTATCTGATGTAAAAGCCGACAATGCTACACATCTGTGCTTGCGAGGCTCCGCTGTTGCACTGCGACGCCAGTATTTATTTTGCTTCTGCAAGTTAGTTTTCCTTGAGAAGCAGCAGGGGCCTTCTTCAATGAACTGAAAAATGTGTATTGTATGAAGGTCTGTGGAGGGTTTGTACTGTAGTTCAGTGGGCAAATGTGAACCCAGGGGATGACATTTCATTTAAACATTTGGTTTACATCTTTACATGCCAAAAATATTAACGTCTTGACTTTAGCAAACTGAATTCAGCACTTCCCCTCCCCCTTAAATGAAGTAATTATAACCAAAACATTCTGTGAATATTTATTCTTCCTTCTCAAAGGTGGGGTTTCACACAAGAACATTTGGTTTCAGGGCTGAATTGTCAGTAGCTGCTCACTTGACACTTTCCCGTTAGTTTGTATTGGAAACCACCAGTAGTTTCTTTTCTTGTGTTTATTGTATTACGCTCAGAGCTTTGATCAAGACATCTTGGATAACGGTAAGGTCTAGCTTACCGCCTATTTGCTATTTTGAAAAAAAAGTGAAGAATATGGCTTCTGTCAGAGGATTTGTGAAGACAGTTAATGTAATTGAGAAGCAGAAGGGCATTTACGGAAGTGCATCTGAATGTCCTCTTCACATGTAATTGCATCAGGAATTCTACATTAACATGCAAGTCCTGTCCAAAGGAAAAAAAAAGGGAAAAAAAAGCTTATTTTTAGGTAGAAGCCCTCAGTGGGCAGTAAATTACCCATAATATCCCCCAAACTAGCAATTAGCCCTGTTTGCTGACTACCTGAATTGTTTCACAGTAGTTCAGCACAGTCTTACCAGTTATCACCATACTTATCATCAGAGATTCAGTGTACAACTCCCGCAGCTTCACATACTGTATGCCTAAGGTCAGTCATAATAACAAATACATTTTATTTGCTTCTTTTGGTCCTTCAGAACTGTTTTCTCAGGCTTCAATATGTGCGGAGAGCTGATGCTGCCATGCTGCTTAAATGGCAAGATTTTGAAAACAGAAAGCAAATCAGAAGCACAGGTATACTGTGGTATTAGCTAAGATGCGCGTTTTGTATTTATTCCCATATTAGCCGATAGTCCTAAGCATCTGCTCTGAGAGGTTGAGCTTTCTACCAATTTATAGGGTTTTCTCTTCAGAAGGTCTGACACTGGAAGACATTTTTCAACACAGGCTGTAACTGAGGAATGTAAAACTGGAAAATATGGAAACAAAAACCCATGGAAATTTTTTCCTTAAGGCTGCTGAGCAGTCCTCATATCCCTAAATATGAACGCTTTGCCAAAATAGTAACTCAGCTTTGAAAACAATAGCTCTATTGCCTGCTGTAGGCCTGCTCATGGGCCTACACATGCACACAAATACAAGCACACACATCCTAGCAGCAACATCTTCACTGAACATGCCTTGGTTTTAAAGAATACTGAGTGAAAATGAGACTAATTAAGCATTTGAAATAGAATACGGAAATATTTGGACCCTGAGCATCAAGGGTTTATTTTTAAGCACTGTGCACTCCTTTCTGAGTAATGCTTTAATTTACACGTTATTTCTTAGGAAAAATCCAACTGAATTAATATACACCCTACTGCCACTATTTACATCCCATTTTCAATGTTGGGTCTGCATCACATTATACTGTAGGACCTGTATTCCTACCTCGGATCTGACGGACTAGGTCTGAGTCGTCAGGTAATGAAGAAGATGGAACAGGAATTCATGCTGAAGAGGAATATTTGAAGACTGCTGTTCATTTGCAAAGACACTCTGAGAAGCAGAAAATGGAAAGATTGCCTTTGTCTGGCTCTAGCCAAAATGCTTCAGCTTCTTGTTTCAAGATCAGGAACATCAGCTCGGTGAATAGATGAAGTGCCTACTCCGCATATCCAAGAGAAGCTTTCAGAAGAGAAACCATCCGGTAAAGGGTAAGCTATTACTCTGATGGTTTTTTCACTTTTGTAGGGACAAATTAAGGTAAAGCACTCTGCATGGCTATGGGCTGGTGGAAGGACACAGCCCTGAGCTGCCCTGCCATTTTATACCGAGTCATGCTGCTGCGAAACAAAGGCAAGTGACACAGAGAAGACTGTAGGTAAAAGACTGATTTCCTTCTCAGGGTTTAAGCCAGGACACTGAGACGAGTCTTATGTCCAACTTTACTACTCTAAGAATCGCTCAAAACGGCCCCAAACTTCTACTATTTCAGCAGCAGATCCTCAGGTGAGGAGTCCATTGGCAATAAGCTCCCAGTTAACGGCTTAGCGGGGCAGTGACCACAGTGAGCCATGAGCTGTTTGGCCACCTTCACAAGACACTCAAGGGGAAAAAGGGAAGACTTGATGGGGACAGTGCCAGCAGACTAGCTCTTCAAAAGAACAACTTTTTTCCTGGGTGGGGGGAGGAGGGGGAAGTCTCTGGGTTGAACATTTGACTAAGAAAAATACAAATAAGCTGATCATAAATTAACAGTCATCCCCGTTGTGAGCATGACCCTGCATACCTGGCCAAGGCAGGCAAAAGCAGATTGATTAAACAACAAAGTTCACCTTGTTTTCTGAGTTGAAAGCTCATGCTGTTTCTTGGCAGAACAGGCATGTCAGGGCTGTAATAACCACTTGCTACCTTGCTTCAATCAGCGTTAAAACCAGCACAATATTAACATCTTGGGGAAAATCCATCTGGAAACTGCTTTCTGGGGGGGGGAAAAATGAAAGGCTGGTAACGGAATACCACACCCAGTGTTCATTTATTTATCAATTTCGTAGTAACTTTAAGGAACCTCAAATTTCTCCCTCCTGTCACCTGAAAATTTTGTATTTCAAACATTTTCTGTTAAAATGCAGAGCTGGCTAGTTGTTCAGAAAGAAGTGGCAAAGAAGAGCAGTTCTTCAGCTGAAGGTAAATTGCATGGTCTGGCAGAGGCAGAGGTTTGCATTTGCTGTTTGGTTTTACTCTGGAGGAGGCTTTTGTGCACACACCTCACCATGAATCCACGTGGCCGGTACCTTACCTGGGACGAAGCCAACCCATCGCTCCAGTAACAAGCGAGTGGTCAGAGCATCCCCAAACTGTGATCCAGAGCAACCACACACTCTTAGATGTGGGAAAGCTGTTGTGTTTACACCTTGGGGGTTTGAGGTTGGAACACAAAGAGCTGAACATTAAAAAGACTGTGAAAAAAATAGTTAGTTTTTGCTGGCATGGTAATATAAAATTGACTTTTTCTTCTTCCTCTTGATGTCCTGATATAGAGGACATTATTTTGCTGCACCTCTTCCTGTTGAATCAACTAACGTGATCGCTTCAGGATTCAGAGGACGCTTGTGCATGGCATGAAAAATTTTATGTAAGTCCTGTTGTGGGAACATTAATGCAAAGCTAACTGGGTAAATGAGCCAAAGAAAGCCTTCTGTTTATAGTTTGTGCTGATCTTTCTTTCCCTTTTTTTTTTTTCCTTTTTTTTTTTTTTTTTTCTCCCCTGAAGCACTGTACTCTAGCATTGATAAAGCTTGAGGACTATACATATGATGTACAGCACACATGTCCTAAAATCCATCTCCTCTATGTGACTGCTATCTTGTACAGTTGGTTCAGCTTGGAAGCTCGCTGTGCATGTTTTGGAGACTTTTAGCATCTCCAAAGTATTTTTGGAAAGCAAGCAAATGAATCAGGGTCTGGACACTGCATTTTTAAATTGGCAAAATATTTATCACTTAATCTGAAAAACACTTTGTTTCATAGAGCTGGACTATGAAGAAGGCATTTGGCTCTGGATTAATTTTAGATTAAGTTTTAGGACCAGGGTGGGCTGTGGGTTTGTGTTCAATGATACTTAAGTGTAATGCCCTGGCTTTCCTACATCCTGGCCTGTAACTGCGTGGGATGGTGCTCTGCCAAATTTCTGTCACCTTGGGCTTCGTTAGCATGAGAAAACAGACCCTTTTTGGCTTTGTGTCTCACTGAAAAACAAACCATTGGGGCTGGTTTGCCAGTCATCTCTTTTGGCCAGTTATGTATAGCTGCCTCCTACACTCAACTTTAAAGGGATTTGGACAGGATTTATTTAGGTTCAGTTTTTCATTACAGCTCTTAAGCAGGTACCAGAGTGAAGGTTCCTGTTTGCAGTGGTGAACATTTACTCAGGTAACTACTCCTAAAGGTCTCAAGAGCATTGGCTAAGTGCTCAGCAGAATGAGTAGATATTTTATAATTAAGTCCTTAATTGAGAATTCTATATTTAAAAAAATATAAAATTCTGCAACAGCTTCCACATGAAATATTACCTGTGCATTTAAGGGGGCTAGGGGGCTGCATTCACTTTCTCCAGCTATGCTAATAGCTATTTCAATAGATGGAGATGTAGTAAGTACAATGCTCCATATGGTGAGTGAACCAGAACACTTAAAAACATTTGCAGAAAGGAACTCGGAACGAGTAACACAGATAAGTAACTGGTATTTTTTCTTAAATGAAGAAACTTTCATAAGACACATTCATTCTGTTGTGGAACAGAAATAGTGGCACGTAACCAGCATGTGTGTGCAGCATGCCTTTTGTCTTCAGCACAAATACTATGATGTTGTTTTTCTGCCTCTGAACCAGCTATGTGGGGAGGAAGAAACTATCCTTCCTCCACAAATGATTTTGGGAATAATTATGTCTAATGGGAAAAAAAGGGAAAAAATATCACAGTCTGTTCATGGACAGTGTGAACAGAAAGGAGTTGAGACATTTGTGGAGGTACTAATTCATTATAAATTACTCCCATTTTTTGGGTAGCAACAGTCATTGAACACAAATACAATTCTATTAAGGGCAGTAAGAGTCCTGACCAGATAGAAAAAGAGTAAGGCAGTCAGACTTCTGGAAAGACAACTAGACGGGGTACAGCTCGTGCTGTGATCTCTTCAGCACTGGTGAAAAGAGCACTGTAAATGTTTATTTACTTTAGTACTCATTGGCTTCTTAAATGAAAGAACTGATACTATTTAAAAGCTCTGACTGTGTCACACTGTTCCCCTCCTCTCTGCAAACTGCTGAAGCTGAACACCTGTCCCAAGTTTTCTGCATTATTGGCAAACGCACGGGAGGCGGGTCAGCGCTGCAGCCAGCCAGAGCGGGGCAGAAAGAACTGGCATCATATAATGGGGGAGGAGTGGGAAACCCTCTGCTGGGTGGGGACCCAGTGCAATGCCCGCAGAAATCGGTACAAGCCCATTCTTTGAGTGCCATGATTATGGACAGGGTTTTAGAATGGCTTCATCTGATAAGGCTAAAAGTACCTGCAGGTTTTTTTCCAGGCCACACACCAATTAATGCATGTATTTTTTAAATTTCTGAATGGCATGTCAGTGAAAATCCATGTTAGTATGATTGAGTTCAGTGGAGTAACGCTAGGAGAAAAATCGGTTGAGCCAAGATCAGAGGCCAAGTGCATTTAAAATTTGAGGCTCCATGAAGGACTTCTAGAATCACCCTACTTTTATACACCCAAACAAGCTTACTGCTTCGGCTAGAATGAGGTTTTCATCTCCTTTGGAATTCTGGGGTAAACTGTCCTTGTACAATTTTTTTTCAGGGTCAAGTTTTAGGCAATATTTTGTGCTGCAATAACCACACCATGACAGACAACCTTTTCATCAGATAAGGAAAAAATTTTCTTCTTCAGGTCAGTAAGAGAAAGGAACATGACAAAGCTACAAATATAGAATCTAGAGGTGGAAATCTTCTGCGTTAAGTGCAGTTATTGGTCTTGTTTAAATTTTTACCCAAACATTTCAGATGTTTAGACAGAGAAGCAAATAGATACTTGAGGGAATCTCAGCAATGAAAGCAGCTTCTCTTTGTTAAATGATTCTCTCTGATAATTGCTGTGGAAATTTTCAGAAAATTATTTTTAAAATATATAACTGATAGAGGGAATTGAATTGGGTAAACTGGTTACATGTGCAACCTCTGATTTGGAACAGAAGCAGCTGAAAACTGAGGGGAAAGGCTGTCCGATCACGTTTCCATTTGCCAGGTAAGGGCCAAAGAAACTCAGCAGGGCTAAATAAAGATTTTCAGATAATAATTTGAACATCTTAATCTGTGATACTAAAAGAAAAACCCAGTCACCAAGCAACTGAAGTTAGACATTTAAATTATGCAACTGATTTCCAGAGGTGTGTGAATACACGACAGTGCCCAATAAAGTCGGGGAGAGCTGAGGAGGGCTCAGAGCACTGGGGTGGGGGTTGCAAAAGGGAAACAAAGCCCCACATGATGGTCTCAGATGCGTAAAGCTAAGTTTAATCACTTAAGTAGTGATATTTTTAGATCCTATCTATCTCCAAAGGTGCCTTGGACAATCTTTGCTGCGAGGGTGGTGGTTCTGAGATCTACATGCACATGACAGTTGGGTGAAAAAATTTCAATGGCTGTCAGAAACTGCAGTCTGGATATTTTGTTCTTAAAATTTGAACCCACACTTTGAAATTGTAAGGATTTTGTGTTGCCAAAGGTTACCATTGGCTGGAAAGAGTTTTGAACTGTTTGCATGAAGTGGCAAGTCTCTGGAGGCTCATCCAGCACTGGGTTAGATGAAGTCGTGGCCAGGGCACCGCAGCCAGAAGGATGGTCCTGATAAGGTAAGAAAGGAACAAATGTGAAATGGGGAGAGGGGGGAGAGACTGGTGATTCATTGTTAATCCTAAGAGTTTGCTTACTCACCTTGCCAGAAAAAAAAACAGAGTAGAAGGAGCACAAAATTTAATCCAAAAAATTATTAAAAAATAACCTCCTAATTAAAACAAACTAATTAAAATTAACACAGTGGTTCTTTTTTTCAGGCCAAGAAACAAAATCACTTAAAGGTATTTTTTTCTGAGTGTCACTTTGGAAAAATGTGTTCTTGGGGGCAGAGAAGAATGTCTCTCCATTATGGAAGGTTCCCCGTGGCTTTCACTTGGGCATCCACAGTGCTGGGGTCTGCTGCAAGGCTGGGGTCCGGGGGTGTCAGCGATCCTCAGTGAGCTCAGAAGCAGCTTTGCAAAGAGCTGCGTTGCTGCACAGTGGTCACTGGCTACAAGTACCGTGCCAGATGACCTTCCAGGCTGGCCAGTTACAGTGAAAAAATGGCACTACCGCAATTTTAAGATGACAGTGCTATAGCAAACCAGTCATCACATGCTTGAGTTAGTAGCACAAGCAGCAGATTTAGAGTATTATGAAAATATATGCATTCTGAAATGCTGTGAATTATACCAAATAATTCTGAATATCCCTTTTGCTATACTAATGAATCAAAGCAGAGCTTACCACATTATCTGTAATCACCATGGAGAAAATGGATCTCAGTGTACATAGCTCCTGTATAAATAGTACGTCCCCAGCACATTCTTTAAGTAAGTAGCGTCTTGATTGCATAATAATAATAATAATAAAGAGAGCGGTGTCCAGCTTGCACACAGGCCAATTAAAGTATCAAGTGCATGAGGCTAAAGCACTCCTGACTGGGGAAAAGTCAGGAGGCAGGTGTCCAGCTTACCAGTGCGCTCACCTCTGTGACTTTGCCTCCCGACAGCCCTTCTGACAGCAAACCATGGAGTCTGGAGACCTTTTTCCCTGAATCCTTGACAGAAACAGGTCACGGGGACAGCAGAGTCTCCACCACTTTACAGTCTCCTGGCAGAAACCAAGGATGTCGTGACTGCAGCACTGAGGCACAACTTTGCTGTTTGGGTGAAGCCTCAGCACTCGAGTAATTATTGTGCCTTGCAGCTTTGCTGGGCTGGATTTTCACTAGCTGGAGGGACCAGACCTGACCTCCACTGCATGCCACAGGTATGCTTGAGAATTCACGGAAAGCGGTGAGCTGGTGGAATGTAGTTTACAGGGTGGCTGGATCATATGTTTATGGCCTGAAATAGGAGATCCCAACCCAGACCACTTTGTTGGTTTCCAATGGTGAGAGGCAGAATATGAAGATCATATAATTCATGCTGGGGAGTGGACATGAGAAGAGAATGTGGGCAAAACCTGGCACAACCCACAGACTCAATAGTTGTCTTGACATTAATGATGGCTAACGACCTAATACCAGTACTAAACACCTTCAGATTTAATACATTCCACATTCAGCCTGTAGAAACTCCCTTCACAGAGATGGCCCAGAAAAGCTAAATGATTTAGATACTAGGATGCTAGAATTATACCTTGCTAACATCACTGGCATAAAAGCAGCAGAGGAGTAGGTGCCCTAGATCCCTGGAGATAGTCATTTGCCACCCAAAAGGAACGTCTAGCAGTTCCCAAAATTCATAAAATATTTTTGTACCCTCTGCTCAAGAGAAATGGGTGGTCAAGACTGTACCAGTATGGCTGGAAGGACTCTTCCACTTGAGCATTGCTGCGGCAGAGCTGGCCAGGTGGCTGGAAACACACCACCTGTGCTGTGATTGCATGGGCACATGCCAGCCTAGACACACGCATACTAATGCACTGCTCAGGCAGCCTTTTTGGGAGGATAATTGTATGCCCTGCCCTGAGCATCATCGGGAATGGGCCACTTCAGGGAATGAATCTGCTCTTCAAGATACAGCCACTTATTCTCTTCTCAGCACTGCAGAAGGGCAAATGTCCCTGGTTCAAGCCTTGGAAATAATGAGGTAAAATGGACTCAACACCATTAAAACCTCCCCAAAGACAGGACTAGATATTAGAATATCTGATGGGAAAAAAACAACGGACAAACACAGCTTGCCTTGGCAGGACCCCTCTCAAAGAGATGTGGTAAAAGCTCCCTGGTCACGGAAGGAGAGCTGGGAATTAAACGTGAAGTAGTCCACAGGGATTCTAGAAAAAAAAAAAAAGCCAAAACACAGCTAAAGACACTGACCACACTGAAAAAAAGGGGGCCCTGCAGGCGGTTTGCCACACTGCAGTCAGAGACTAGGGTTTTCCTTCTCCCAACAGAAACAAGCAAATGGTAGGACAATGTGCTGTTATCCCCATTAAAAAGGGGAAAGAAACTGGCAGGCATACACTTGGAGTAAGTATGGACTGTCTTAAGCTCCAACTCAACCTGCTTTCAGCTGAAAGGAGCTCACTTTTAGTATATATTAACTTGCTGTACTAATGCCAGTTGTGGCTATCAGCCTCACAGCTTGACCACACGCCACAGAAATAGCCAGGCTCAGGGCCGTTTTGTCTCCAAATACTTTCTAAATTTGGCTGTTTAAAATAGGATTTATGTATATTTAAGCATCTAACAAAACACCCCGTTCTAAACATCAGGGTTCATCAGTGGCCTCATTCATGTGCTTGAAATAAAGCACGTGCTGAGGGCCGCTGCTGAATGAAGGTCCGCATTACGGGGTTTCCAGAAACACGGAGCGCCCAGGTGCCGCTGGGTAAACAGACGGCTCTTTATTTTGGAAGCCTATAGAACCGGTGCCCAACTTTAGATAATCAGAATTTTATCCTCTACAAAAAGACCGTGCAAAACACAAGTTACCACCGTGAAACCAAGAGCTGCTTTTTATATGTTACCCTAACTTTACTGAATCTAAACTCAAAAATTTCTCAGTACCTTTGCCATTACTTTATAAAAAAATCTTGTGACCCTTTTATAAGAAAAAGTACAGGGGGTGTAGCTCCCATGCCCTGGACACACTTACATTTAGCTTGGTTCACTTCCAAAGGCCATGATCCAACAAGATATTCAAACACCTGTATAACTTTTAAGTACTTCACTGAACTTTGGCAAAAGTAGGGAAAAATAAATTCTGTTAAAACACCGCTTTATTTCTTTCAAATCTGATTTTTTGAGAATCTTGAATGCAGTGTATCACGTAAAATATTTCCTTCCTCATGCAGAATATTTTAATATTAAGCCAGATATTTTTATATTTCCACAAATTAAATGCACCATGGCTGAAGGTTTGACAGAAGCTTTAATTTGCACATAAAAAGGTAGAATGATTTCAGTTTTGACAGCACAAGCTTTTGATTTGTTAATAAAGGCAATTCTTTCTCAGTTGTGAACATATTCCCCAAATAAGACAATGCAGTTTGTAACAGAAAAAAAACATCTTCCTGGCATGGAGAATAAACTTTTGATCCAAAGTTATTAAAGACATTCAGATTTTATAAAAACAAAAGAATGAAACTTTCACATGCAAGCTTTAGTACTAACAGAACAAGAATCAGAGGAAGATTCACGTTCCTGCCACATTCTCTATACCTATTGTTACTAATGTAACCTACCGTCAATATACTTGGGTGAAGTTCATTGCTTGGAAGTACCTGCAAAAAGTTGAAGTCATTTTGGGGGCTGAGGGCGAGGAAGCTGTGTGTCTGGGAATGGGTTTGGGGAAAATCAACACAGATCTGCCTTGCAATGTCCTAATCAAACTGAAACGTAAGAACACTAAGATTTCAGACCCTCATGATGAAACAGAATTTGTAAACCAAGATATAACCAAGGGAACTGGAGGCTAAGCTTTCAGACTGACCTCCTCTGTGCCCATGTCAGAGTCCTCCTTTACTCCTGAGAGACTGCAGAGGAGGTGAGAGCGTGGAGCTCTGAAGCAGTTTGAGCAGAGCCAGCTCAAGCATGGAAAAAACCCATAACGTTTGGATTTCTGATCTCAGATCAAACAAATTATTTGAAACCTTTCCCCATGTGACAGCCAAAACCTGCAGCATGGAAGCAAAGCTGGAAGAACCCAGGGTCCATTTCGGTATATAAGAGGGTAAAGCAGTGCCTGCCCACGGGCCTGCCAAGTGCTCAGCTTTTTCACAGGCTCAGCAAGTGCTTTGCCCTGGTATCAGAAGCTGACTAAAGCTGCTCAACAAGGTGAGCGATGTGTCCAAACAGTTTGAAATACAAACCAGCCAGTGCTGTTATTACAGGCCCACCACTTTTAACTCTGAGAGTAGAGACTAATCCTGACCACCAGTATGTGGGCTCCTGGATATCACTTGTGTGGGCATGGGCGAAGCAGCGAGCAAACTGCGCAAATAATGCCTGACGTAAGATGTAACGCACCTCCCACACATTGCTAGAAAACTCTTCCTGGACATCTGCAGCCATGGCACGGAGCTGTTGACTGTCTGTGTCACTGGAGAGAGCGGTTACTTACAGATGATTGGCAGCAGCATATCCTGCTATAATGCTAACTAAGCCTGTGACACAGCCTGCTATCAATATTTTACTCTATTGCATGTGGCATTTTGCAGTGACACCAGATACAGTGCTCTGAGGCTTACTGCTTCACAGTCCTTCCATTTAATAGCAAAGTCTCTTGATGTTTGTAAACTTCTAAGCTTTTGCTGGAGGAAGTCAAGCAGTTCATTACTAAAAGACATTTTTGTTTTCCAAATAGTATCCCCTCATGCTTTTCTTTGCTTGCATCTCACCACAGTTGCCTCCTAATCCAGTGTTGGTGAAACAAGGCTGAAGGTATTTTGGTCATGTTTTCACACTTCTGTTGTACAGTTGCCTCCTTCCACTTTCCTTCTGACTACACTCTGCTTCACAAATGCAGCCATCTGGCACAACATCTCATTTTTTTGTATTGACACCTGAGTAATCACAGCCCTTTTTTCCTCTCTCTCTCTCTTTTTTTTTTTTTTTTTTTTTTTTTTAAATAAAGATAGCGTTTCCAGCTCCAGTGCATAGGCTTATAATAGGCAAGCCACATGCCATTAAAGAAAAGCAGCAGAAGTGAGAGGTCACTGGTATTAATGCTAGAAAACATTCAGGGTGAGATGAGAGAAAGAAAAGCATTCAGCATTTTCAATGAGATTATCACAAGTCATCTCCAGCACTTTTTTTTCCTTCACATTGGTTTACAGGAATGGTTATTTTAAAACTTAACCATCTTCAGGTTTGGGCTGTAAAGACGCTAGGCTCGATCGCTCCGGCAGAAAGGCCTGTGGGGCACCAGGGACAGCACGTGGGACATCATAGCAGTATCGCACACCAGAGCAAACCCAGCCTGGTGTGGTAGGAGCAGCATTTAAAGAGCACACGTTTCACCTCTGGATCCTATTGTTGAAAAATGAAAATAATTTGTGTCACCGACAGTTTAGTGGCGCAGTCACCTCTGGGAGTGGGAATGAACTCGACAGTTTAATTCTCTGTCTTTACGACAGTCGGCTGTAATTCTGCTAACTCCAATGGGTTCATGCTGGGAAGGGATTTCCCTTTCACAGGGTTCAGTGCATTGGTCACGTCTGAACACAGTTCTTTAAGATCACAACTCACAATACTATTAAGTCAAGCATCAATTGAGCCCTGCCTTCTCCCCCCACCCCAACTGGAAAGAAGTATTTCCATATATTGCGTGTATGAAATATACTTCTAGAAACTGATGGCAAAGTTGTGGCTCCCAAAATTCAGAAGAGTCTTACCACACATTGCTGTACAGCCAAAATTGCATCCCAAGAGTTTTTTCCTGGCCTTGTCTCAAAGGACATCTTTCAGACCTACTCTCTCCTGCTAACACTCACCTTTCCCATGCTAGAAATAAATTTGACAACGCTAACTTGATCTCCACCTGGCTGCCATCTCCTCCACACATCTGATCCTACCCCTGAACTCTATCCCTCTTGAAATAAAAGATGGCCACCACCCTGAGGACCAAGTGACCTGGAAACACTGCACAGAGATATATGAGCAATGGAGCAACTGTGCCAAAAGAAACTCACAAATCACATACTCCGGGCAATGGGACAACTGGCAGAAAGACAAAATAAAATGACTGCCTCTACCTCTCTCCAACTCCCTCAGCCGACACCACGACAGTCTGCTGCTGAAGCATATCTGCATCAGCTAAACCTGCTGTTTCTCTAACAAACCTCTTGCTACGGTTCTTCAAAGCAAGAGGAATTGGGCCAGCCAAGGTCAGGACGGTGCTGTGAGCCAGGAGAACCATTTCCTACCAGCTCAACAAATACCCAAGGACAGAGGAGCAGAAGCAGGCACAGGGGTAAGGGACAGATTCCAAGCAGCTGCCCTGCATGCACCTACCTGGCCACTCCCTTCCAGTAGCACGGCATGTTTGGAGAAGAAGCAATCACCGCAGCACCTGAAATAAAGACACAAATTCTCAGGCACAACAGCTGATACCCTATCATTCAAGTTGTCACAAACCACAGATGTCAACAGTATGATTTTTGCTGTCAATATCAATTTGGAAAGTGCCATTGATAAAGTGCCAGTACAGTTCAATAATGTTCGACTCCACAGACTGAATGTGCACTGAAATCCTTGCGGTTTTTTTCCCCATTTGTTTTAAACAGACTTTTCCGATAGACTCTATCTCTAGGGGCAGGCTAGGCAAGCGCAGTGGGCATCTGTGCCACATCAGCTCAGTGTCTCTTTGCTTTAGTGGGTTAGCAAAGAAGATTTTTTGATGCTACGAGCAGCGTCCCCCCTGTGTGAGTGATCAGCAGGGGCCACAGCATGCTTTTTGGATGGATTTACATCTCGTGGAGATGCCAAAGGGGAGGGAAGAAGTTTGACCTAAAAAGGTCAGTCTAGACCCTATCAGGATCCAAATGCAGACTCAGAACCAGGCTAGGACAATCTGGACCTGGTTTTGTGAGAAATACCTGTGAGTTTTTCAAAATGCAGCCACCTGGAAGATTCCCTTCTTCACTTTCAACTTGAAAAGAGAGATGGAGCAGTTAATGGGGGAAAAGAAAGGCCATGAAAATTATAAGCTCTGTAAAAAGTTTCTTTGCAAATAACAGTTTAACACTATGAAGTTAGTTTAAAATGGTTTCAAAGTCTAAAATTAGTTACATTTTAAACTAACAGCATATGCTTTTATTGTCTCTGATCTAAAATATAATCCCAGGAGGCTGTGAAAAGCATGCAAATTACAGAAAGCTAATTTGCTCCAACAGCGACACCTCCCATGTAGTTGGGAGGTCTATTAGACCTCGTGTACTCTCCATTATTTGCATATTAATAGCACCTGCTGAAATACTTTGGGATTTACTTTTCCTGCCAGCAGAGGGACAAAACAAACAAAGAATTTATATAAAATTCCCTTCATACAGATTTGATGAACAATAAACTATTTAGACAGCACTAAGAATGCCAAATTAGTGAGACATTGGGGTAGGATTGCAGATGGCATCTGTGATTTACAGAGAAACTGGACTGCAAGTTTGCTTAAAAAAAAAAAAATCACAAACCAAAAAAAAAACCAAACAACAAAAAAGCCCTCTCTGGAAAGCGCTGGGTAATTTGAAATCACTCAGTTGGCTCAAGTCTGAAGAATGGAAAAGTTTAACTAAAGAAATCCAGATACTGCAGCAAGAAAAAAAGAAAAATACAACAAAAAACCCCTACACATCCACAACCACTGAAATCAGAACCCCCCAAAGTGGACCTTGATTAAAAATCTACAAAACCCCAGGCTTTGATATTAGCCAGGCCTGCAAGGCCTAGTCTCCTGCACATAAAACAGAAAATAAATTAAAACCAGCTACAGCCTAAGATTTACTTAACAACCCAACTTCCAATCTCTGCTTATGACCACTGCTTCCCCTTCTGGCCCCCTAACTATAAAAAAAGGCCCCTTGTATATTCCTATAGCTCATCTTCTTCAGGGTAAGGGTGAAAGCAGTTTCTTTCCACAGTAGCAAATGGAAAAAGCTCACTTCTCTGTGCAAAGCTGAGCCAGACCCCGCAGGCGGGATGCATAACACATGCCTCTCTCTGCAGAGCGGACTCGGGAAGCTGACCAGGGAGGCCGGGGCATTCCCCAGCACCTCTTTTTCCAAACAGGCAACTGGTATTCCTAAAGAAGCACCAGCCATGTACTCGTATTCCCTTCAAGAGCTGCAAGGGGCCTATATTTCTCCCCACTTTTTAAACCCACTGCTTTGATTCTGATTATGCACCCTTTTTTAAATAGGCACTGAAAGGCCCACTAGAGTTATTTACTGCTGGTGTGCAGAATTTCTGTAGCATTTTAACTACCTTCATATTCCCAAATGAAGAAGGCAATTGACGTTAAGTTCAAATGACTAAATTGTTCTCCACATATTAAAAAAGTAGTGAAAGAGCTTTTCATGTAGGACAATGAAGCACGGAAAAGTAATGTTTTTAGCAGCCTGGCCAGTGCTCTGCTGGGAGGGTGAATCGAGAGTCTGTCCTGAGCAAGGGCAACCTTCAGCCGCCATCCTGGCAAAACCTGGCAGCCACCTTCCTCTGTGGCAGCAAAGCCCCCAACTCTGTCCCTGCGCACTGTGTGACTCCTGTGTGAGGGGGTGGAGAGAAGAAGGGACTGTTATCAGGAAATATATTATTATTGGCCTCTTCCCTCTTCAACCACAGGCAGAGCTCGGTATCTCTTTTGGCTCTGCACAGCCAAATGAGACCTATGAAAAACTTGCTTAGTGTCAATTGTGATTACCGAAGGAGGCAATCAAACACTACAGCAATGGGGACCCCTGAAATGCTACAGACAGGCAACTCCCACCATGGCTGTCAACAAATGCTAATTCTCATTAAGGTGTATGTAACTCTTAAATGCTGCAACAGTGGTAGCTATTAGTATTAGCTGGTAGCTAGTTAATAATAAGTAGTAGAACTAGTTAGCTGCAGGATGGCAAGCAGATGCAGATCAGAGAACTCAGCTCTGAGCTTATGATCACCATTGGTGATAGTATTCAGCATATTTTTGCATAGCCAAGAACCTCTAAATAGCTGGAAGGGAAACAGGTTACCAGAACGGTTCCTGGGAGGCTTCAGTGGCTCGGGGCATTGAGAAGCAAAGCTGTCTCTTTATGTTTAAGATACTAGCTCACAACTGTTAAGAACTGCGTGCTGCTATCATTCACATAGATTCAGTGCCCTGTAAAAATCGGTTTGCATCCCATTTCTAGAAGAGGAGGGCAGGATCCAGCTCCTCTAACTTTTTTGTGTCCAGCAATCAGTTACCTGCTGTGGGCTCGTCATGGATGCTGTGCTTCAGGGATGGCAAGAGCCAGCACGGCGCCTCGGTAGGGGAAGTGTCTCCACCAACAGAGATAAAGCCCAGCCTCAACAAGCAGGAGCTGGTGACCCAAAGTGTCTGCCCCAGTACAGCTTTTCCGGCTGGCACTTTGTGTTTCAGAGAGGCGAAGGCAAGTAGAAGCGTTCAGAGGGACCTGTGCTCTTCCAGTCCTATTACCTCTGGGGTATAGCATGGCAGAGAGACACGCACTGTTACTGCCTGCCAGGTACACAGGTAAAAACCTCCCGTGCTGCCACGCAGCACTGCCTCAGCCTTTTTGTAAAGTGTTCTTCCAATCACGGAGAGCCATGGATTTGTAATGACAGCGATAAAAACAATAATAAAAAACCCCACCCTGAAAAGCAAAACCCAGGCCATTACCTATTATAACAAATTGAATTGGATATTCCTTACCTGAAATTTCATGAGCAATTAGCAAACAGAATTATCCACAAATGCATGTATGCCCTATTATCCTCGTAGCGACTTCAGCAGCCACGACGTTACAAGCTCGCAGTTTGCTATCTAGCAGCTCTAGCCGCCTCCAAACCACAGCTTTTTCTTCTTTCTTTTTTTCAACATGAAGTTCATGGCAGCCAGTGTTCTACCACCTGCACACTGGGGGAGGAAAAAAACAAGGGGGAGAGGATCAATATGTACAGTATGTTTATATTCAGCAAGAGCATGTTGCAGAGTGGGGAGCTGTGATGTGTGTGTTTGCATTGTCTGTGAAAGGATCCTTAAGTGGCACTGCAGCTGGAAAAATAATGGAAGATCAGGGGACTGTCTTCAGTGACAAACTTTTATCTGGTAAGTTACAATTATATCGTAGGAAATGATACCTTAGACCACAACTAATTTGTGAATCCCAGGAAAGGCAGATCACTGATTCTTCATCAGGGCTGCAGAACCCGATCTATAAAAATTTGGGCCCCAGCAGGAGGTTGTGTGTAAGTGTGATTTACATTTCAATTCTTAGTCCACCACAACCTTTACATTTTCCTGCAGCACTATCACAAAGGAAATTTTTGTTCTCAGTGTGCTCAAGATACATATTAAAAAATAAAAAATCCTGGTACAATGGAAGTCAGTTGTTAATGGGAAAGAATGTGGCATTTATGCTCAAATTGTTTCACAAAACACCATTACATCAGAGTCTTTCATCATTTTACGGGGGACCTAGTCCCCCGACACCATCTTCAGGGACTTCATGTGGTGCTTGCCACTATCATTCCACTTGCACAGACACCCCAGCCCTTTCAATTTTTATCTGCTCAGAACCCAGAATATGTTACATTATTTAGTTTTTGTAAGAAGCTTTTCTGTATGAAGAATTCACAACAAATAAAAGCCATTTCCCTGAAAAAATGAGCTTGTGAGTGACGGTTAAGGGAATTTCGGGCAGACTCCCTTTACAGGAGGGGCAGCAGCTCTGCCATCCTTCCCGCTGACTGATGGCACAGGTCCAACTGATCCTACATGTAGCAGCCACCAGCACTGGCAACAATGGCACAAGGCTCACATATTTCTCCAAAAATCTTGATGGGTCAGACTACAAACCCTGTATATGTGCTGGAGATGAATTATTCACAGTAACAGGAGGGCTTCCCTGTGCCACCACTGAATCAGGGAGACAAGTTTGCAGAAAGGGGAAAAAAAACTACTCCTGACTCCTTTAGCCAAGGAAATGTTCCACGTCAAAAGCTCACAGCCTCTTAACCCAGTGTCAACAAAGACAGGTCTTCATGCCCTTCCTGTGTGTTTGTGAAGCCAACTGAGCCAAACTCTTTGAGAGGAAGCCAACGTGCAGAGCCGTCCACAGGCCATAGAAGATGATTATTAATGTGCTGGCAGAGCTCAGATGCCTCTCCTTGCCGCATATGGAGCCAGGTTTTGTCCTAAAGAGCTACATATGACCATGAATTCAAATTTACATTTATTTTGGCAGTTTGATACCTGTTTTCCTATGCACAGAATTTTATTGCCACTTATTCAGATATGGCTGAACTCAGCAACCCTTTCCGGTGACACGTTCCCCAGCTGATTGAATTTCCAGGCTCCAAAACTCAAAGCCCAAGTAAAGGGTGCAGGAGTTTGTCTACCACCAACAGGAGAACACCAAACATGTCCAAATGCGCTTCCAAGTTTCTTTCTGCTTTTGCTGTTACTGGGGTTGATAGGAGCTTCCTATTGACTTCAGCAGATACAGGCTTAATGAAGGACATTTTTTCTACCTATCTCATAAAGGCACTTTCCTTCCCTCACTCTAATTTGCCATGTTGGGACCCAGCGATTTGTTTTATTGCATAGTGATGCCTGCTGGCATTTGCAAGACTGCAGCACTTTCACCGTGAACTTTCATACAAGCTGCTCCCCTATGACAAATGGAAAGCAAATCTCCACACTGAAGGTTACGGCTCTTCTTGAAATGCTCTGACTAAAGTGTGTTGTTCCATAAGGAAGACGCCAAGCTTTGGAGAAGTTACCCCCATATTTGAGTACCTGTTTGGGGGGGTGGGGACGGGGGACAGGGGATGGGACGGAACACGGACTGGGGCTGATTCTGCAATATAACAAGACACTGACTCTCTGAGGCTTCTGACCTGGGACACCCCAAACAATCACTTGCTTTTCGAAATGTTTGTTTTCACTCCACTGAGTGTCTGAGTGCCCAACCAGAGTATTTCAGACTGAAAAAGAAGTCTGGTCCTGAACTTCCTGCTAAAAATAAAAACCTTTATACAAATGAAGGATAAATAACTTTTCTTTTATTTAAGGACACTTCCTTGTTAAGAGCGCAGAAAGCAGTCAGAAGTACAGATCTTACCAACTGCTCTTCAACTTAACATCTCTGGCATTCAAAACATACAACTTCTGTGTTTGTACTACATTTCCCTAACAGCTTATATCGAGGCCAAACAGACAGCATTCTGCAAAGGTCTTCTAAAATAAGCTGATTTAAAAGAGCAAGGTCAATGCCCAACATATGTCAGATTCTGTGAGTAGAAATCAAAGAGTTAGGAGCAAATGGAGTATGTCAGAACTCAGTGGTTTTCCATGCCAGGCTCCTTCACCAAGTTCACGTTTCTGCTGCCAAAAACAGTAACAATCCCATCATATGAGCTTCAGCTTTGGAAAAGTGTCTACAGAAAACCTCAGTGTCTGTACGTAGGCTACTTAGCTCGATATATGAGACTAACACATAGATAAATGTGTTTATCTGGACTTGCTGTTTATTGTCTCTACAACTATATTTTTCTTTTAATGGGACACATGCTGACTCCATGCCTTAGCCCTAGGCTCTATTAAAATCAGATTAAAAGCATTAGTAATGTAGTTAATTTAGTTTATAATATGCCTATCAAGAAAAAAGAGAACATCAAAATAGAAAATTTTATATATATAAAGGATTTAAGATTTTTTTTTAAAATATTCTGCTCCATTTTTTATTTTTGAAAAAAAAGGGCATTTTTAAAAAAATAGAAAAGGAAAACTTTTTCCTCTGTTCAGGTAAAGTAACTCTGTCTGGTCTTTTAAAACATGTCTTGCAGAATGATATTTGTGATTTCAATTAAAATATGCTATTGTCACTTTAGCCTCCCTCTTTGGTATTTTAAATTGATCCTAATGGCTTTGCCTTAAGTGATTTGCGTCCCATAGTGAATCCCTGTCACTTACAGCACCTCCCACTATTGCCCTCCCGAATAATCACTACCAGATAATCACTTCTTCCCCCTTCTTCCAACGTTATTGCTCGCTTCCCCTCTGACTCTGCATGCTCGTGCAGTCTGCAAAGTATTTGCTCTTTAACATCTTTAACATATGGCTTGTTGCTCTGGCACACAACAGTCAGGGATTTTAAAGCAGGATAAAAGCTGCATGAAAAAGGCCAAACCAATGGCTCTACAGGTAGGCTTGTATCTCTGCATGGCCTGTTTTTCCAGGCGGCAAACCGGAGAGTGAGGAAAGGAAAAGCAAGAGAGGAGTGGGCACCATACTCATAGTTTAGGGGCTGGCAGGTGCTTGTGCAGCCCAGGTCCACTTGCTGCTTTCTAACAGCCCTGTGAGATGGAGACCGTCTGAGGTGAACCTGTTTAGGATTGCAAGATTTCCACTGCAGACTTTCCACTGAAAAGATGCCGTCAGCCCCTAAAAGGCTTTGGTTGAAAGCTAAGAGCAGAGCTGCCCTCGGGCCCTGCGTGCTCCTTCAGTGATCCCTCACCCCCCCTGGTACCCACATAAGGACGCACACAGAACCGCGAGCTTTCTCCTTCTGAGAGGAGGATCCTTTCTCCTTTGCCTTTCATGGATCTCATTATTAATTGAAGAATCATTTGGTTTGCATAATTGTCCTCTGCCATACGTAATTCCAACCTTTCTCTTTAAATTGGCTTATTAAACTAAATACAGTCTTTTGTTTTTGTGACTCCATCTATCAAAGCTTCTAGATGGACAGTCAGTGCGATGTGAAGGAAAACCCCCAAACTAATAATATTAGGAAGCACCTCTTCATGTACATTTATGAGATCTACCACCAGGTGACTCCATTCTAAAATATCTGTATTTTCATAAAACAAAATGCTTTATTTCCTACACCCTGAACATGATTATGATGCCCCCCTCCATAAGATGTAACACTGAAAAAAACAGTGTTAAATGAACAGCACTCTTACTTAACATATGAACTATTTCTCTTTGAATAGCACATGAAATTGTTTTAGAGACAGGGATTTCCAGAACAGCCTGATCTGTTCCTGTCTAATCAGACCTGATTAATTCAAATCAAACTGCAAACCTCAGTTTTATTTTGCTTTAAAAACTCTAGATCAACAACAAATCAGCAGTATGTAGATATCACAGAGGCAGTTAACACAGAGAGCCTACAGACACAGAGTCTCGTAGAGTCAAATGGATATGATTAAACATTGGGAATCATTTATTAATATTTTATATATTCAAATATATACAGAGCAGGTAGGACCAGTTAGAGGGATACCCTTTCACAGGGGACTTTATTATATTTATGCCTAAGAACAGGAGATCCAGCTCAGGTGTCAAAGGGTGTTTCTTCAAAATATAGAAAAATTATTAACAAATAATAAGGTTATGTGGGAGGGTTTGTAGCACCGAAGTGCACTAAAGCATGCAATGATCTACACAGGTAATCAAAGTGTTCCTGTGATACTGAGCACAGCAGAATAAATAAAATAAGATAAAATAAAATAAAACAATCTTGCAAATGCAAGATTGCAAATGCAAAATAGGTAGCCATACAAGAAGTATTTCAGAGATTTACTGAGTCATTATTTCTGTGGAATGTGTACCCAGAGAGACTCTCAGCCCTGACCAGTTTAATCCACGTCAGACCAGGAAGACACAGGGTCAGGAGGCTGAATGTGGATTTGGGCACTTGGCACAGCTGTTTTCCTTAGGTGCAATACACTTGTCACTAGTGGTGGCACTTTGCATTTGCTGTATGGCAGCATATGTGCTTGCCACATTTGGGACCCATTATATCTCTTTACCCTGCAGCCACTTCCCTTCCCTTCTCGTTAGCTGCATGTCCGTATAATCTTCCATAGTCTTTGGCTACATTGCAATGCCAGTGCTTTGCCTCCTCTGCTTGCTCTACTGACTAGACATACTGCCTGCACTCTTCGCAAGCTTCACAAATTACAACCATCTGTAGATGGGGCAGACTGTTTATATATATTACCAAATTTGTACATATATGCACATGCATATACATACAGACATGTTCTACAAGAAAGCATAGCTACTCCATCATTGAAACACTTACGTGTTCAGAAATACTTTTGCTACCAGGAAGAGCACACACAGAAAAAGAAAAGTTGAAGAATAGCTGAAGAAATCTTTCAAAGCATAGTGTAAGCCCAAACTAAAAGCTAAGGTGAAAAAAGGGAGGGGATGGACTATACGTTCACATTTCAGCCTCTGCAATTTAAATCATAGTTACTGCAATAGCACAGACGAATTAGTATATGTTGATATATTGGCTTGCAAATAAAACAGTATCTGACTGCATGTCCAAAAGAGGTAGTTAAATGTTTCCGCTTGCTTTGTACAGACAGTTGCACAGCCAGGACTGACCGCAGGACTCATTCTTGCTCAGTGTTGGGTCACTGCATACGACAACAACAGTTAAGAAGAAATTTGGTTGATGTCTCATTTTGAGGGGCTGCACTGCCAGCCTCCTAACTTCAAATACACAGTGTTTCTTACCAGGATGCTGGGACACTGGTTCAGAAGAAAAAAGTCCCTGGTCTGGAGAGATGAGCTTGCCCAGGCAAGTTCCCAGCTAAGCGGTGCTCAGGCCCAGCAGAGGCTCTTTCTCGGGCTCCCCAGAGGTGTAGGTGTGCAGCCAACAAAGAACCATTGAGCTTCAGATAAAAGAGCTTTGCACACTCTTAAAGAACATTAAAAATGTAGCAGCCTCTGATTCACAGTTTTGTAAATATAACTATGTTTTTGATGGCCGGTATTCAGATAAGGCCAGACCTCCTTGTCTCCCTCCGAACCAGAGCAACCCAGGGTTTGGGAGCTTCATGCCTGGATGCATAGACGTGAGCCAGTCCGGTGGAGAGGCCCCATGGGAAATGCAGATCCCTATTCAGCTTTTTCTTTCCACAAATATGAGCAAGTTTAAAAACTAAATGATAAACTCATGATAAACCTCCAACCTCCAAACTATAATTAAACTGAGTTCTTAAAAAAACCCAAACTACTACTTAGCTTTGGTCTGTTTCTGTTATCATTAAATTTATAAGTATTTTCTGAAAATCTCATCCCAAGGAAGCAATCACAAAACCCCATTAGGGTTATTTTTACACAATGGTGAGGACACAGAGTTACCTTCCTGAAGTAGCTCCTGTCTAGCTACAGTGACACAGGCAAACCTTGATCTGCATGTGCTATATGCCAGGCCTGCTGTTTTTAAATGCTACTGAAAGGCAGCAGTTGGGAAAATGATGTTACAGCCATGGCCTACACGGGCTGTCATCTCAGGGAGCGCCATTTCTCTCGGCAGCTGCTCTCAGCAGCTATATCCCTCACCTGACAATTGCCTTGTTCAGCAACAGGTCAGGCCAGCAAAACCCTTCGCTTACTTTCAGCCTCCCCAGGTAACTGGGAGGGAGTGCGAATCACCTCTGGCTTTCTCTGCAGCCCCCATTACATTAATGAATGGCTTTATATAAAAAATTGCTGCTGACAACTAAATCCTTTCATAAGTTGTGATGCTTTTGGACCTGTCCCTCCATTTTCCCACCCTCTCTTACACAGATACAGGGAGAAGGCTTAGGAAGGCCAAAAAATCAGGGGAATTTTGGCCTTTTCTTTGAAGTGACCATTTGTGAAGCACGGGAAATTGGTTTGTTCACTTTGGGATGCACAGTTTTGAGGCAGTTGACTGGAGAGAGAGAGAGAGCATCCGCAGATCAACAAGAGACAGTTTTTCATCGGTACCCTCTAACACAAGTGACATGAAGGAAAAATCATAGCTGGGGCAGGAGAGGTGAGAGACTGGAAAATGCCTGTCCATTTTAATGTAAACAGTTACAATATGCACATACATTTCATGCCATCTCACTGCCCTTATGTCAGGAACGTTAAGTAGGTAAGAGGCCCCTGGCTAAGCACCGAGAAGTCCACAGCTTACAGCAACGCTCCCCAAGTACAGCCTGTGGGCCTGAGAAGCTTTTGTACGCAACATGTAATGGCCTTTTTAATTGTGGTCATCCTTGACAGAGCAGCTGATGGACAGCATTACAGTGGTGACAAGGTACCTGGCAGCCGTGCAGGTCCCACTCGAGGGGGAATTAGGTGACGCTGCTGAGCTTTCCTCCCTGTGCTTTGCACATGCGAAGCATGTTGCGTTCCATCTTCTGAACAGAAAGGTTCTGCATTTTGGGTGAATTTTGTTCAGTAGCCCCCCAGCCATGTCATTAAGGTGCCCTTCAGGAATAAAACTTGGAAACCTCCTTGCTGAGGAGCTTGGAACTAAAGATACAACCTGTAATCTGGGTCGAGGTTTTATCAGCATCAAGATCAGAAGGGAAAAAGCACTTGTATGTGAATGGCCAACTCAACTGCTTGGAGAAAGGAGTTGATTCATGCTGCCAATATTGGCTCTTACACAGATAATAAACTAGACTGGCCTTTTTCCTGACATCACACTTCAATCAAAAACTTTCTCACAAAATGTCACTTTCAAAGTTGCAGCTTTAAAAAAAAAAAAAAAGTCTTTATAAAAAATTCATGGCCACAATGATCTGATAATGCAGCTTTCTGATACCAGCAGATGTTTTGTCTAACATGTTCCCTGAAGCTGTACTCTGTGCCTTCATATCTTTCATTTCCAGTTGCTATCTGCTGACTGTGGGATGTCATGTACGTACCCTATAGCGATGCACAGCAATTCGCATCTAACACCGCCGTGCGTAATGAGCTTCACAAGATGCTTGTCGCAATAACTCCGCACTTCCCCAACCATATGGAACACAACACTCCAAAGCCCACAGACACTTTTTTTTATTACAGTTCAGATCCTTAAAACATAATCTGTGTGATGTCTAGTGAATGTACGTGAAGAGCTGCTGAAAACAAAGTTAACACTTGTTCACATCATCTGTTACAAATGTCCAATTTGGGACAATAAATTTCCTCGGAACCTGTTCTTTTGCTGACTCGTTGCTTTATCTTTTTTCTCTTTCTCTCACGTCGTTTTTTTTATGAACTATGCATATGTATTAAATGGGATTTGTTGTCCCTAGATACCAATTTGCATAAAGTGCAAGCCATCATTGGTTGGAGAGAAGCAAATTACTTCTCCAGCAAGATCACACTTCTTTTTTTTCTTTTTCTTTTTTTTTTTTTTTTAATTTTAACAAACCGCAGGCAGAGGCTGTTAACAGCACTTAGCCAGATATGCAAAGTATCACTTTTCTCAAAAGCAGTTTGATCAATGAGAAAAAAAAAGAAAAGGAAAAAAAAAAAAAAAGAAGAAGGGGAAGGTATTATTCAGTTAAGTACAATGCAGAAATGACCCAAGACTGAAGCAGCTAACCCAGCCATTCACCTGTAACTCAAGCTGCCTGATTCTCAGTAAAATACAATTCAAGTATGGCTTAGCACTCAGGACACAAAGCAAAACAGCTCCACTGAGCAGAGCCTCCCAGAATCACCGTCCCTCCTTCCAAGTGTCCTCAGTGTGTTTCCAGAAGTCCCAAGTGTGCTTGTTACTTTTACGTGTTGTTCAGCTCCCTTGCAGAAGCCTTGCTTGCTCATTCACATCCCCACACATTTACTCACGTTGGGCACATTCTGATGGACTGTATAAATACTGGCTTGAAAGAGCTTTACAAGTGCAGGGAGGCCCTCCTCTGCCCTCCCCTGATTTTACTGGCTCCCTGGCACCAGAGGTGCTCTGCAGGATGGCAGCTGCCATCCTAGCAGGCTTTGGACAATTACAGTCTCCCTTTTTTCCTTATGTTCCTCATTGCGCACACCTGTGACATGCTGGCAAGAGCCTCGGCTATAACAATATGACAGATTCCCAGATTCAGAGCTAGCCCTGTATGAGCCCTCTACATCCGAAAGGAGGAAAGACAGAGGAGGGAAAAATTACAGTGAGGGGATTTTAGAAATACTTCAAGAAACAGATTATGAAGCAAACGTGTGATGCACAGGATGATGTACAAACTCACCAGCCCACTACTAAAAGGATTTGCAAGCCATGAGCCAGGCTCAGTTGAAGTATGGGATATTAAATTCACTAAAGGGAACAAATTAACAAGGACAGTGAGCTGCAAAATTTCCAACTAAGTCTGAACTTCTTAAGAATTTAGTGCTGGGGCATTGCTTGGGGTGCTGGGGAGAAGAGGTCCTCCCTAAACATAATATTTTATTCTGTTGAGCTCTCTGAAAATGACTGCAGGATCTGTCTCTCACTAAATGTTTACTCAGAAGTTAATCCCAAATCCATGAATATCGTGTGCTTGGATTATTTTACCTCTGAATTTAATGGACAGATGATACTCTCTTAAGAATGGTTTCTAAGATCACACAGAACATCAGTAACTCTTTGCAGACATAGGGCAGTTTTGCCACGGTGATGACTAGATGCTGAGGTGCCTTTCAGGGAGTTGTGCATGCCAGAAGAACAAGCTAGGACCCAGCGTGTGTAAATTCTCAAGAGACAGTCCGTATTTCCTTGTTACCTTCAGCATCTATCCAAAGATACACAAATACCCACAGATTTTATACTGTGTGATGATTTGAAAGTGGAAAAAATAGTTTCCGTCTGCAGAAATATTGGCAACTTCTTGCAGCTTTTGCAAAAAGGCAAAAATTTCACACATCTCTTATTAACGTATGCTGCTTTGTTTCCGTATTTATATTTGTCACATTTAAAAGGAATAAAATAGAATTTAAAAGAAGATCCTCACTCCCAAATGATCACAACAGCACAAAGAAGTCATGCAAAGATTATAACAAAAACTCACAAGAGGGAATTAAGCACCAGCTTTGAAAATGGGGCTTTTTGGTAACCAAGGGGACTGTCACTGTTAACCAACAAAATCACCATAGGACCATGTGAAATCACGTTTGGGACACTTACCCTCCAATGGAGAAGAGCACATGGACCTTGTCGCTCCGCTCTAAATTTGCTGTCTTAAAAGGCAGGAAGGATCAACAACTTTCTCTCTCAGGCTTCTCTTGCTTGAAAACCCTGGCACACTCAACTGGCAGTTCAAAAAGGCAGCGGCTAGGTGCCTCCGTACAGGTGCACCTGCTGCCCGATTCCTCTGGAGACAGGCGTAGCCGAAGAACTATATTGCTAAAGCTTAGCCGAACGCAGCGTACGAGACCCAACTGTACGGCAGGCACTAGATAACATGCAATCATGGCCTCCTACTGCAGCAAATTCTACATAAACCCAGGCCTTTGAAAGAATTAGTAAAAAAAACAAAACATGTTTTTCTCATTCCTTATCTGTACCTACTCCATTTTACCTAAGGCTTGCTATTAGCTCAGCTGGTGATGTCACTTACTTCACTGGAACCTGTTATCATGAAAGATTTCTCACAGGATTTTCTATTTTGTTGGCTTTGCGCTTTGTGCACTGTTGTATTTCATTCCGTTAGATAAAGGGTTAAGTAAATCACGTTCTACCCATATAGACTAAGTTATACTCCCTGTGGGTTGCTGGCTTCCTATTGGCTAGAACGATGACCTTGGAAACAGACAAAAATGATGCATTGTTGCAATAAATATTATAGCTTGCACCTGTTTCTAATTAAGTCTGCCAAACAATTTCAGAGATACTGAAGAGAGAAATGTGTTGGCTTTTAATCGGGTGTTCTTTGCTGTTTGATCTGGATTGTTAAGCCCCCCACATGACCTCGCCTTCTTGGCTCTTGTTTTTGTTTTGCTTTCTGGACTTTTAGAAAGCGCTAGCTTGAAAGAAGTCTTCTCAAAGAGGAACATCTCTGCTTAAAATCACTTATAACTAAACCCCTGAAAACTGATGGATTACACTAAGGCTCGAAGTAGTTTATAGCAGGATGCCTCAGAAATCTCCAGTATGGTTTCTCGGTTTCATACGTCTGTTGTGGTCTCCTTTTCCTTCATCTCCTCCTCTTCCGCCTCCTTCTCTCTTCTCTCTCTTCAGAGCTTAAAACCAGCTCCATCTATTAGCAGGCAGGATCAGGCTGACCAGGAAGCTGGGTTGGTTTTTTTTGCAACGGGACTTCAACATGCCAGGGAAATAGCTCAGGGAAGATTTTCCTGCTAAATTCACCAAAGATATGCAAATGGAGCAGTGGCCACCTTCATATTTCACAGTTAACGATATCTTGGGAAAATTCTGGCAGCTGGTGCCTATCAGAGCAGTTGCTTTAGGGCAGGTATAGATCGAGGAAGAGAACACTGAAGGCTTCACAGACAGGTTGTGGTTTGCAGTTCAGCATCATGCTTTTGACTCACTATATTGTTTCTCAAGTTCATCTCCCACTGAAAGTGCTTCTTGGTGAAGCGAGCGTTTTGTTACTTGGACATCTACCTATCCAAGCTACGCACACTTTGCATAGATTTAACACCTGCTCTGTGATCTAGCTCTGTGGACAAAAGCAAACATACGTGGCAAATGTTGACAATGACAATGTTTTCCTCAACACAAGCGGTAAAGAAATAAGGATTTACTATTATCTCCGTTTTCTAAATGGGGACTGGAACCACAGCTCAGCCAACACTTCTGGCTGTCAATGATAGAAACAGTCCTGTCCCTTCAGCCCCTATGGGGTCCCTTTTCTCACGCTGGGATAAGCATTTGTGCATCTGTAGTTTGGAACTGACTGAGGAACTTACCCACCTGAAAACTAATCCAGAGAGAAAGAAAAAGAGTTTTTATTTCAGCCAGATCAACTTCCTGATTTTGGTTTGCACGCAGCCTGGCAGGACAGGACTGAACAACTACGACAGAGAGAGTACAAGGCAATATTTTGGGATGGAATTGCATGAAATTGCTGAAGAAACAAGTAGTGGCATCAAGAAGACAATGAGGGTCTCCAGAATACACAGATGCCTTTCTCTGTTGTTAGTGTAATCAACCTCACAATCTAGCAAAGATTTGCTAGTTGTGCACCAATCCTCTGAGCCATCCAAAGTTTCTCATGTGTGGGCAATGCATCTCAGAAGTACCATGACTGGTGGAATTAAATGAGCCTCTGCTCAGTCAAAAATTAATTATTTGGGGGTGGAGATTGCAAGGGGATTATTTCAGTAGCCATACTAATGAAGGCAGTATCAGACAGGTTAAAAATAAGCCTAAACACCAAGAAGATACGGTAAGAGAAGGGAGCAGCTTACCCTGCGCAGTGTGATGAAGCCCTGCATCAGTATTATGGCAAGAGTTTTGCTCAGGAGAAGAGACAGAACTACAGAGATATTTTGCAGGGTTAGCACATCTTCCTCTGTCTGATACGCTCTCTCTTTGCCACCTTTCCCTCGATGGCAGGTAATAAAATGCCTGCTGGTACCCCCCCCCCCATGACTGGAGGTACCCAGAGTGGTTCAGCCCATCGTGAGTGCTGTGCCAATCATTTAACAATTCCCACAGCTGCCTTTGTGCGAAGCCTCTCTCTTAAGCCTCTGGTTTAAGAATTTAGAGTAATCATGTAAAAATGATACCCCTGTGCTCTATGATCCGCTGAATCTCACTAATGCCGGATCCCAGAAGAGGGCTTATTAATGAAAAGATGCAATGCCTCTCTCTCTGCTCATGTTTCACATGAATATCTCTCATGGATTCGGCAGTAAACCTTACTGCTGATAAAGTAAGTATAATGAACCTCTGTGCTCCACGAGAATGAAATCTCGGACTGATGAAGTAGTTACCTGCTCTACTTTCCAGCACAATGGCAGGCTTGAGAGGTACGAGGAGAAGTACTCGGCTGCTATGGGAATAGCGGTGCAGTATTGCAACCTCCTAAATCTTGGGTCTGATTTGCTAGCGATGCCTTTGGCTGTGTGAAAAGATCAAGAGTTTGGAAGGGAGGAGTTTGTAATTAGCTGAGAGAAATGAAATTATGTTTTATTGTAAATCACTGAGTCAACGGAAGAAAGAAGGTTTTTAAAGGGACAGCAACACCTTGAGGCTACTCTGTGGCCTTTCAACATTACACAGTAGTCAAAACCCCCGTCAGCTCTTGCCAGTTGGCTAGCTTTTGAGAAAGGACGAGCACCAAGCATTCTGCAAACAGCAGGATCCTGCTGCTTCCAGCCCCTGGCATCTAACCCATTTTCCAGAAGGCACTGAAAATACTTTCAAGTACTGCCTCTGTCCTGAAGCTCCTTTGTTAATGGCAGCAGACTTTGCCATCCGAATTTTCAAATTGTTATAAATCCTTTCGCTGTAGCTGTTTGAAAGCAAGCAAGCAAGCAAGCAAAGAAACAAACAAGAAAAACCCCACAGACTAACAAGAAGAAAGGCTGATTCCATGTTTATCCATGGCAAAAGAAATCAACTACCCAGAAAGCACCATGATGCTGCAAAAAGGAATAGGTAAAATATTGTAGGCAGCCGTGCAATCAGTCTCTGTATTTATCTGAGGCCCTCTGTGATTTATGTTTTCCATTAAAAGGAACACATGCCTCACGAATTATCCCTAATCTGAGCATCGGTAGGATGGTATAGGACAAGCAACAAAAGTCTGGAAGGCGTCACTCTGGAATATCCTGAAATGATCACAGAGACTAGCTTTACGTCCAACAACCAGACTATATCAGCTCATTGCACCTCTGCTACCTGGATCATGACTTATCTTTACAGAGCCAGCCCCATGTAACCAAATCCAAACTTCTCAAACCTCTGTGAGGCACACATCTGAATATGGAAAATTATCGCAGAGATCACAATGCTGAAGAGTGGTTATAATCCCATCTCAAACACTGGTTATTATCCTCTGCAGGTTTATTCAATGATTTAAACAACCCATGAAATTGTCAGCATCATCCCTCACTTCAAGGGGATTCTCTGGTTAGAGGGAATTCAAACACCCTGAAACTCAGTGGAACCTTAAAACCGGGACCACATTTCATATTAGCAGCTTGGGTATAACTCCTGTTATGATTAATACCTAAATGCCCCATATGTTGTCTTTAGAGAGGAAGGAAGTCACATCACCTTTATGTGTGTGCATTCTTCCCTTTGCTTTTACATTTCTTCAACACACAAAATGTACTTAACACACTGCTTATTGAATGAAGGATTAGTATTATTTTCCTTCCTCCAGTGAACTTTGTTTCACTTCATCCTGCATATATTTTGCTAGGCTGTGTTTTCCTGCCAGTACACCACTGTTCAGCAAACTACTGTACGTAAGGCCAGCCAGCTAATACAGTGATACCCTTTTAGTCACAAGGAGTGTTTCTGTAATCATGGTTGTGCTTCTGGTATGAATGACAGCTTACACCAAGAAGCACAAAATGCACTTCCAGAAGCTTTGCCGAGCTGGGACAGAAATAAAGCAGCTTCAAACTGCCAAGGCATTTGAAACATCCAGGGGAAGACACATTTTGAAATATAGCCTGCTATCTAGCTACTCTGCTAGCATAAATGTTGACCAGGCACTGTGAAGGGAGCTACTGCCCCATCCTCCTTTTATTGTGCTGCCGCATCTCATGTTGAGCTAGACTGGGAGCACTTGTAAAAGCACCCTGCTTTGCATCCTGTTAAAAATTAGTATAAAACAAACAGCTAACAAATTTGCAATGGCTCTTTATAAGGTTTACAGTCTCATTTTTTTGTTACTAAGATTGGTATGCTGCCCAGTAGAAAAGCAAGTAGAACAGAAGGGTATACAATCCATGATGCTCTTGGAAGACCAGTTGGAAGTTCCTGTTCACATCACTGCAGCAATGCAGACCTGTCTGGTGGAACTATTTTCTTTTTCTTGTGGAATTATACATTAAGTCCTGCTAGGTAGTTACTCTCTTTGTTTCTGAGAGCCAAGCTAGTTGCAAGATCATGCTATGCCATGCTTACAACCTCACACTAAAAAGGAGAAGATTACAAAGGGGGCAAAATACCCTAGAGGGTTCCCCTTTATCAGAACCTTCCCTGACAGTTTGCCTTCTCATTTCCTGAGCTCTTGTCTGATTATTAGTGTACTGACAGAATAAAAATAACCTCATATTCCTACATGAATCATAAATAAAACCCTTTTATTTCATCAAAGAGGTTGGCAGGTTTATAGTCCTTTGCAATGCATGCACGATGTGAATGACATACCTTTAATTTTGCTGACAAGCTTGTCGGGGTCCTAATGAAAAAGAGTGAAAAGTGGGTGACTTCTCTAAAGGTTTAGCAGTTGCTTTTTGGTGAGGATATATATTTCACCTTGCCACTGTAATCAAGGAGCCAACTGATCTTGGTAATGAACTCTTCAATTACAGTCCACTTCTAACTCTTCGAGAATGCCTAGGCAACAATACCACAGTGATTATTGCTGATATTACAGATTAAAGCAACCTGGGGAGAAAAGGAGGGGAAAAAGAAAAGAGAAAACCTGAGCAGTGTCCTTGCTAGAGCTTCAGGTACCAGGGTGCATCAGCAATGAACCAAAAAGAGTGATCAAATTCCAGATTTCGGAGAGCTAGATTTTATATTGCTGTTGTACACCAGACAATAATAAAATCACTACTCTCACCTGTATTTTGACATTATGTATTCCTTCCCATTTGTTCAACTAGCCCATTTGCTTTTAGAAACCAATATCAAGTATAGTAGAGGTTATCTTGGGACAGCCTCATAAAAAAGAAGAGGATAGTGCAAAGTATTTCTTTTGGTGTCTCTGGCAATCAAGTTTTCTGATATAGGTTGCACAAAGAAAGAACAGTCCAGGAACACAGAAAATAGATGCAGTACAATCAGAAAATCTTTCCTATTTCCCGTCCCTCATAAAGTGACGTTTAGCTGTTCACAAAGAGGGAGGCAAACAGTAAAATATTTATTTTTAGCAGCGAAGGAGGTGCTTTCCCCTTCTTCAACACATCCTTTCTTATTTGTGCTTTCCTTTTACCGTCACCTATTTTGCTCGGTAAAAGTCAAGAAGAACACTAGCCCCTAAGTTTGCTTTCTGACCACAAACAAATCATCAAAGCCACAAGTCTTTACCCTTTCATAAAAGAAGTCCTGCTTTTTCGGAAATGGCCCAGGCAGGTCTTCACCTAATAATCTGGGAAGAAATTAAGGGAATAGGGCAGCTTTATTTGATATCTTGGAGCTTATGCTTTGTTTTGCTAGTGATTCCTGTCTTCAGCAAAAGCTTGTAAGAGAAAGTTTGGGATTTGGCATGTTACCCCTGCCTGACTGCTGTTCTTTTCTATTTCTTGGGTTTTTTTGTTTTGCTGGTGGGTTTAGAGGTGGGACTGCAGAGAGAAAAAATGAGAGACACATAACTAACGTCATCTGACCAGAGAAAGAACCAAGGGTTGCGTGCACAGCATTGTGTGTACATGGGGAGGTGGGGCAGAAAAAGAGAAAAAAATCATGGACAGTGAATTCCAGATCGCTATCTTGTCAGGGTTTTACAAGATTCCAGAGCTGCACTTTTAATTTTCATTACTTTCCATTTTCCTTTGATATGTTCAGAAGCAGTATCTAATTTTATTAGGAGCTTTTCATCAAACATGGATATCTTCCTTCCTCAAGGGATTCCCTAGCCACAAAAACATCAGGTTCTGTGAAACATTAGCTAATCCCAGTTAGAGTTACTTGACCCTATCAAGCTAAGAAATAAATTTTACTCTTCATGAGAGTCCTACTGTTTACAGTCCAGACAGAATTCTTAGATCTCAAACTTTTCAGAGGAAAAACATTTTTCATAATGCCAGAAAAAATGGCCTTAAAGACCTAGGCCATACAAACCTGAAACTGTTTCTTGTTTAAAATTAAATATGTTGACAGACTTCCTTTTGACTGTGGCTGACACCAATGCCTGATTTTCTTGGCATAAAATCCAAATGGGTAACAGCAGAAGCCATTACTGGCAACATCCAGTCCTGTACTCCACACATCACTACTTCTTGCCCTCGATCTTCCTGCATGTGGCTGCACACAGAGGGAAACTGCCACGAATCAAAGCACTTCTCCCTGTTCAGTGCAGACAACACACACTTCAACAAGAGGCTCAAAGTTTGGTGAACCTCGTACAGCAAGTGTTTGTGTGGTGCATGACCACACAAGCCACTGCGGCACGGCCAGGTGAGCAACGCAGGCACAGGCAAGCTGGAAGCTGCTGCTAGCAGCCAGTAACTTGGCACATGGGAAATGCAGAACATTTGGGGTTACATTCAGAGCTGGTAGAGAGCAAAGCACACACTCCAAACCCAAAGGGCCAGAATCTTTCTGAAGCTGTTTTGCTCCACTCTAACACATTTAACAGCTAGGATCATGCCAGGCATATTAGCTAAGTACATTAAAAGTACACTGTCACACCATGTTTTTAAACATAGCATAGCTTATTTTATGAAATGGAATGTGTTTTGTACTTAGAGCCTTGCTCAATCAGCACAGCCCCAGTGCTCTGGAAAACAGGGGATCAGGCACTCTGGCTGTAGTGGTGTTACTTGTTCAGCTGTTTGCAATGAAAAGTCTTGCTAGAAAAGGTTAAGAAAAGACTCATCTATTCCAAAATTATCGGTTTGTTATCACTATTAATAATACTTTATAGTACTTAACATGCTACTTTTCATCTTCAAAGCACTTTGCAAATATTAATTAATCCTCACAATCTGCCTGTGGGATAAGCAAATGCTGTTGCTCCCAGAAGTTGAGTCACAGGGTTAACTGACTTGCCCAAGTCTAGAGGGTCAGGATCAGCCTCCGCACGTCCTGCTCTGATGCTCAAAACACTTAAACACAGTGTTCCCCCTTCTCTTAGATGGGACGGTGGATGTGTGCCACTTTTATACGCGAGCTATTTTCTTAAAGCACTGTCTCCAGCTACTAACTGCAACTTCAGCTGCTTGAACAAGGCTGCATTTTTCTCCCTTCCCATGTATTTCTGCATTGATGCAAGACATGGACAATTATCACCTGATAGTTAAAGGATTAGGTTCATGGAGGAGCTTCTAATTTCTAAAACTACTCCTCAAACTCTGCTTTGCAGTGGAGAATCATGTATGTGTGCACAGAAGTGATCAGAGAGTCACAGCTTAAAGAAGAAACAGACTTTAAAGACTTAACAGGCCACCGTCACTTAGAGACATCAGTAAGCCGAAGTGTCTGACTGAAGGCAGCCTGCCTGTGTGGACTGATTAGCCCTAATGTAGTTTTTTTCACTTATGGATTTGGGTCTGGTTTGTTTTCAAACAACTTGCAATACTTTAAGTGCTAACAAGCTAATGAAGGTTTAGGGGAAAGAAGGACAGGCCCACTACATGTTTTTTATTTGTCCATGCTTCTTTGAGTTGGTAAATCACACTGCATTGCTTTATTGAGTGTCCCTTTAGGAGTATATTGGAAAAAATTCTATCTGCCACAATTAATACAGTGCCTAGTGGATCATGCGGCACAACCCTGGCATCGAAACTCAGCATTCTCTGGGAGTCCTTTGGTCCCACACTGGATGCCAGAAAGGATAGTAGCTGTGACATGTGATACAGCTGCTGATAAATGATGGTGATAATGCAGAACAAAAAGGCTAATGAGTTCTCTCCAACACCACACTACTTTCATGAAATGAATGTGATGATGACCCTGTTTTGCTACTTTTTTTTTTTTTTTTCTACTGAGTTACTTATCCCTTTACCTGCGTGTTAGTTTTATCTTCTCTTTACAATGCTATGGCAAGACAGCCAAAATTAATGTCAGCATCTCCCTTCACTTTCAAACTATAAAAGAGCCTTTGAAGGTAGAGTAAACCAAAGAAGCCAGTAACTAATTATAAGCCATTGTACTGGACTTCGAGGAACAATGAATAGAAGCTATTCCCCAGGCGCTTACCAGAGTGCTTTGCAGAGACAGTGGTGCCTTTGTGGGAGAGGGAGATCCCTTCAGTGGACCAGAGAGAGAAGAAATGGAATTGTTAATGTATGTAAGAGGCAGGAGGATTTCTATGGTACTATTTCATCGCAGAGGCAGAAGGTAGCAGAGCCAATCATGAAAAGCGTAAAGGTGTGAAGGCACAAAGATGGAGAGTTGATTAAAAGCACCGTGGGGAGCATGAGCGAACAAACCAATGGTAATGATGGAATTATGCTTGAGTGGAACGCAATAGTCTACGGCATCCTGGCGACTTGGGGATTAAACATTACAAGGAGCGGAGCCGAGCCCTTGTCCAGCCTGTTGGTACTCAGAGATGCGCTGATTGATGGGATGGGTTACATTACAAAACAGGCTGAGGTAAGACCACACTCAACATAAGCACGTCTGCACCCCAGCGAGATGTGACAACTGAATATTGCCCAACCAGGAGCCGGGGTGGAGAAGAGTGGTATCGAGAGAGATGCCAGTCATGGCTGTCATGCCTGGGGCAGCAGGACAGGGCTCCATCTGGGGAAGCAGAAGCACGAAAGAAGAAAAGGTAAAAGATGAGAGATGGGGCCCTGAGGGTCCTTGGTGAGGTCAGAGGTAGCACCTGTCAGGGAGGCAGGGAAGTGGAGCTGTGGAGGCTCACAGCAGTGGGGGAGAGATGAGCCGTGGCTGTGTGGGGCAGCGAGGCAGGGGCTTGGAGGCACAGGCCACAACAGAGGGAGCACAGATCAGAGCTGGCTATGAAGGCACTGAGAGAAAGGCCTGGAGCAGCCTGGAGGGAGGGAAGAGACAACTGGAGCAGCCGGCAAGATCAATGCAGGGCTGGCTCTAGCTGGGTCAGCAGTGGCTTAGGGCTGCCAGCGCTCACCAGCGCCTGCTAGGCTTGCCCTGTGCCTACAGCCATCGCCACATTAAGCACGTTTGTGTCAAAAGTACAGCAAAAGCTGCCTTCATAGCAATACCTCTATGAGCAGTCTTGCACAAATACAGCTTTAGCTCCCTTCTCCTTTACTATCTTAGGGATTCCTTTGCTGGTACGAGGCATACATCTTTATGTACATATATATCTCTCTCTATCCCAGATGCCCCTATCGCTATGGCACCAGGATCACAAATCTTACCTGGTTTTGTGGTTAGTGACCTCAGGAGGAGGGGCCTGGGGCCATTTTGCCTGCCCCAAGTTGGTCATACAGTGTTGCCACAAGAGTAATTGCGATGGATGGAAGGAGGAGTAAATAGATACTGCCTGTCAGGATAGACAGGGAGTGCTGTGGTCTATCCATAATGGATAAAATCATGACTATGACAGTGCCATACATAATACTAAGCAACGTGGAGATTTTCTCTCCGATGGCATTAGCCACGTTGCCCCACAGCCAACAGTAAAGGTAGCACTGCCCATACCAGGAATGCAAGGGGACAGTTTGACCTGAGGCCTTGCCTGACAGGCAGTCCTCCCACCCCACAGTGCCAGAGCCAGACCTTTAGCAAACACAACAAGGCCATACCTGGCGTTTGGGCACGAACTCATAGTGAAATAATTGAAAGCTAAACATTTTCAAAATCAAACATTCGCTGAGTGGTGAAACAGACTACTGCAGCCAGAGGGAAGCTGTTCCTAGGTGGCCTCATCAGTTCAGATCCTACATGCAGCTGGGACCACTGGTGTGGCCCCAGTTGAGGGACCTTCAGCTTGCTAGAGTTCACTTGTGCTCTTGGCAGTCAGGCCAGCTGGGTAGGAGAGAGCAAATTTCTGTCATCCAGAGCCCTGATCTGGATAAAGATTCACAAGCAGAAAATGCACAGAATCTTTCTGAATGCTCTTAATGAAGATGACTTATACATGACAGTTAAAAATATACCGTATGTTAGCTTCCCACTGACAGATATGTATCTTTCGTACAGAGTCAAGCCTGAGCACAAACTAATAAACCACTCATTGAGAGAGGAGCTCAATACTGGAAAGCAAAAATCTGATGTTTAGGCACATCTTTGCTCTTTCCTAGCAGTAGTGGGTGAAAAGTCTGAAAGTATAAGGCTCAGAACTGGGCTTGAGCACGTGTCCCTGGATGGGCCCATTCTCCAGATAGGGTCTTTTCACTCTTGAAAGCAGCAGGCACCAGAAACTGGAGAGGTAGATCAAGACACGGCACAAATATTAAATGTAAATACGACACATTCCAGTACAGACCCTTCACTGAAACAAGCCCTAGAGCAAAGCTATCTCTTCCTGTTGATGACAATGCAAAGGACTTCAGCATAATAGTATTTACTCAGTTAAATGAGATCTGTGATGCACTTCAGCCTTAGAAACAAAACCTGAACTATCTAAGTGTACCATTTTCAAACCTGAGGATTTATTTGCATGTGGCTGTTGACATCAGTGGGAGTCACTGCTGCAACCAAACGGACTGCTTTTGAAAGCCTGCTCAACAGGTGAAAAGGCTGTGTTACATGTAATGGGGAATGACAACTTTTGCTTTAAGCTCAAGCAGAACCCAAAGCGAGGAAGTACAGACTTAGTTTAGATACTAATAAAAGTACAAATATATTTTAACTTTGCAGGTGTCAACTTTCCAGAGTCAAACTAGCCCTAGAAATGCAGGGGCAATTTGATTGGCCTTCTTGCCCAGTCAAAAACTGTACATTAAAGACGCCCCTATCAAATTCCATGAGGTTTACAGCTTAGCAGTATCTAGGACTCAGAAGTTGATCTTCACACCCATTTGGCCACTGCTCAATTCAGTTGCCTTGTACAAGTCACTTCACCATCTTTTACCTCACTTCCCTTCAGTAAATTGGGAATAAATATGTTCATCCTCTTGGAGATCACTGGATAAGAATTAAGTACTATTATTAGGTACATTCATACTAAATGGGTGATGCTAATGTGGTAAATAACATGTCTCTTCTAGTACAGAGCATTTTTTTGGACACAAGGGTGCTGGGAAGTTTTAATAACCACCTTGGCTTTTGCCTTCATACCGGTGAGAGTCACCCACTCGCTTAAAAGGCCTTTTGCTATTTATTTTTTAAAATATATGTTGAGCCTTTCAGCCTAGTCTTCTTAAGCATTTCAACGCAGAAACAGAGTACGCACTTTTAATAAAGCTCATATGGTCATGTTTGTTCCAACCTGAGCTCCCCCCAATCTGAGTACCTAATCTTTCCCAGGATGAAGTTTTCTTTAAAAATATGACATGGCAATCCTCTTTCTAACAAAGACTACACGACTGTCTTAATCTTTGCTCGTGTATGGGAGGCACTTGAAAAAACCTTTTTTTTTGTAGATCTAGCAACTTTAGAGAACAGGAATCAGTAAACAGCAAGCTGATCATTCTGTCTCCATTAACAAGCAGTGAAGGAGTTAATTATCTGCTTCTTTTCACTAATTCTATTGCAGAGCTCAGTTGTGCATATTAAATGTCCAAGTTACCAGATTCAAAGAAAAACTTGATCTCAATTTGGCTACATATTAAAAGTGCCATTCCCTGTTGTCCTACCTAGCACTGTTAATTGCATACATTTAGCCCTCTATTGGAGAGTAATTTAGCTTCAGATTTAGAAGAAACAGCCCTGGCCTTGGTTATTTTGGCATACAAGTCTCCAGTATGACTCTGTTTTCTAAGCAGACATTAATGATTCTAAAACTAATATTCATTGTTTGAAGAGGCATAGCAGCCTTGGCATTTACTTAACCTTTTGTCTCATGTATGAGACTGAGTCAGCCTAAATCCTTTTCTTAATTAATATCTATTCTTTTTTTTTTTTCTGTCCAACATTATTTATTAAACAATTTGCATGCAACAATTAGAATTGAGAGATTAGAAAAAAAGCACTGTATGAGCAAGCTCACGTTGAACAACGACCACCATGAAACTGGTCCTCCAGCTCAAACAAAGCTCTGAGCATGAATGAGACAGGAATAGGGAGTAAGTTAGATCAGGTTAAAAAAAAATAATCAAAACCCAAGTCCCACCGTTCACCTGTTAGCCCTAACATTAAGCTATTCCCTACTAAAATAATCATTCTAGAGGGAAAGAGATAACATACTACGGTAAAAGCATGAAAACCTGGGATCTGACACGCCTAGTGAACGTCAGTGTGGATAGTTATGGTTGTGAATAAAGTTCAATCACTGAACCTGTTTGTTTGTTGCTGTGGTAGACCAAAATTATCATTTCAGACTCCTGTAGCATTTCACAGGACAGCACTGTCTGCTCCATATGAACTGTCTCAGCTGGAGCTCACCTACTTTTCCAGTGTATTTGTTTCTATACACTTTGCACTTTTGTGATCACTACTTCGCGCATACTGCTGAATGTGCAACAGAGGGCCCTTAGGAATGTTCAGATCAACATGGAAAATATCAAGGACACGTTTGGCAATGAAAATAAAAACATTCTGCGGTTGCATTACCAGTTGTATGACATTAAGTAAGAACCAGATTGCAGGTGGCTCGCATATAAATACACATGGAAGTACAGACTCAAGCATCCTCCCTCACGTATTCTTCCAGCCAGTAGTCATGTGTAATCACAGACGCTTTGCTCAGTGGATTGACTGTCTGGAAGACAAGTGACTGAATCACCTTTTATATCTTACCAGGGCTGGATGACAAATCAGACCTACATGAAAAACTATAATGCTCTCCAGACTTTGAAATTATAACATGGATGTGATAATATGAGGAATATCTTACACCCATTAGAAGAACCACAGGAATAAGATTCATTCTAGGCACTGGTATCAATGCCATCCTAAATCTTATACTAGCCAATGATCCTCAATCTCTAATGCTTTTAGGATCTTCCTTCTAAAAGGCTTTAGATCTCTGGGTACCACACAAAGCTCTTGATCCACATCTTTCACATAAGCCTATAGACAGTGAATCCTCCAACCCATAAGACAAGGTCCTAAGGGTCATATGCATGAGTTGCTTCTTTGCAGGCAGAGAAGACATGGTGAAGAAGCAAAGGAGGAGCATTGCTTAGAAACCTTCCTGAGAGCTGATCTGGACCATTGCCACTACCTCAGAGCTGATGCTCCAAAAAGAAACAGTCTAGATCTAGGGATCCAGAAGTGTCATTTTCTTCAGAAGTACCTCACCAATGTGGCGCTACTTTAAATATTATTTCAGGCATATAGTTCAGCAGCTAATTTCAGGGCATGAACTTAGACAGAAGGTTTTAAAATCCAAATGCATGTCTATAAACCCAACATATTAATAAGTTAACAGTTTTCAATAAGACATCAACATTTGCATGCATCTTCCTACTTGTTATGTGCAGTACTACATTTTTTAATGTTTCTTGGATGCTAGCCAGAGAGTCTGAGTCCCTAGTTAGTTCATCTATTACTTTCTTGCCACAATAGATCTGGGTCTTGGCCAAGTACTGGACTCATACTGCATACAAAAACACAGAATTGTCTCCCTTATCTATTGATAAACTTCACTTCCCAGACAAGGGGAGAAAATAACATAAATTAAAATAAATAAGTAAATACATAAAGATGCAGCACTAATTGTAACAGTAGTATTTTTAGCGTCTTTTAACACTATGTGTAATCAAAAGATTTCCTTATGTATTTATACTGCCTTCGTCTCCCAAGAGTCTAATTCATGAGCATTCACCTGAACGGGAGAGGAAGATCTCTTCTTTAAACCCCTCCCAGAGCTCCTCAGGCTTTCCACAAGAGTGAGCAAGCTTACATGACCTGAAATAAAACAGGGGAGGAAAAGGCTTCAGTACCATCCTTCCCTTTTCAGTGTTTCTCATCTGATGGACTATGGAAGGGTTTAAAGAGGCCATGAAGGGTTAGAGGTGGCTTCTGTTTTACGTTTGACCTTGGAAATTTTTATCTGTTACTCAGAGCCTCTAGTGTCTTCAGAGGAAGACAGATGAACACAGAGGAGATGCCTTTTGAAAGTTCTGAAAACATTGTCCAGTGTAGCTCTGACGGCAGAGCAATGCATGTTGCCTTTTATTGTGGGTTTAAGGTAGCAAACTATAATTAACAAAGAGCAACAAATAAGGAATGAATGAAATAATGATCCTGGCTGTAGTTTTACAGCCACTTTAATCCACCAGAAGTCTGAGCTGCCCTTGAAAGGACTGGTCCTGCCTGCCTGCCCAGCCCTGATGGGACCATTTTTGCCCACTTGAAGACATGCATTTGATCAGAAAACTAATAGGCTAAAACATCACCTGACCCTAAAAACACCCTTTGATGCTGCTGAGCACGCAGAAATACAACACTCCTCAGAGCAGTGCAGGCAGGCACGAGGAGGTAGGGATGGGACAGGAAAGGTGTGCCATGCCGCTGGGTAATGGCCCAGTCCATGCTGACCCCTGCAACCACCATGACACCTGAGCCAAGGACATGCAGGCCAAAGCCAAGAGCAGCAGGGGAGGTGTCTCATCTTCACCCAGACTGCAGCTAAAATCACAAGCCAGTCCACATGGAAAATTTTTCTGTCAGTGTAACACCAACCACAGCAGTCCACTGGGTTGACTTGTAAAATTTTGCTAATAATACCAAGGTACCTGACAAGTTAATGGAACACATGATTCTTGTACCTTCTGAATGAGCTGTGTGCATATTTTTTCTGCTTAATTTGCCCAAACAAGGCATCAGTACTTTAATTTCCGTTATTTCAGAAATTAGATCCTCTTGAAGAATGAAAGGATGCTGTGTTTGAGAGGGGTAGCTTTTTTATGAAGACACGTAATTAATGGAAGCCATTAAAGATACTTGTAAAAATGATTCAGATTTTTATATATGATGACTAACTAACCTATTATTGCTCTTCTTGGTCAGAGATTAATGGGAATTTCTTAAAGGATAAAGAATTATTTAACAAGCTGCAGGATATGTATGGGCTTGGAATACACTCTGTGATAGTGTGAATAATAAGAAATGTGGCTGTTTATTTCCTTGACTAATGAACCAAAGCTAAATTCAGAGATAGCAAGATGTCAGAAAAAAAACCAGACCCCAAACCAAAAAAAACAACAAAAACCTAATAAGGCAAGTGGATGTTTTTAACATGAATCTAAACATACACTTTAGCAAAAAACCCCAAAACACTACTCTCAAGAAATTCAGGTTCTCATGTGCTCAAACTCAAGATGATATAGGAAGACACCAGCATGATCTCTGAAATTACTGAGAAGCACCAAAGACTTTAAAGACAGAGTTTAAAATCAGGTGATGCTGAATATTCAACAGCTACTTGGGAGGGGAGAGACTGTAAGGCAGAGAGAACAAACCACTTCGCTGCTTGCAAGAGCTTCCCATGAAGAAATTTCCTTTACAAAGCAGAGACAACAATGTATTTGGTCAAAGATTTCCAGGCAAGGAAAATTGACTTCTAAGACCACGAGTAACAGTCACGCGATGATTCCCTTGATGACGGCACACATGGACAGCTTTCATTTTTCCAACTCTTTCGGATCAGAAGGGACCACAGACTGTCTTGAAGCACCTTCTCCCCACTGGGTTGAAAAGCATGTGCAAAGAGGGAGTACAGCATCTCTAGGCTGAATTTGGCGCTAAGGGAAGAGAGCAGGTAACATTTCAGGAGAGAAGGAAATGGAAGGCAAACCAGTTTTTAAGGCAGCTGAAAACAGTGTTTGGTTCTTTTCACGGCTGATTTGCCAAGTATTTTCTGCAGTGACTGATCTGGGCAACAATGATTCAATGCCCAGGTGAAACAGTAATGGTTCCTTCTCTCTGGCTGAAACAAATAAACTTACTCTAGCTCTTTTCCAAAACAGATCCCAACCAAACTAGGTAGTAGCAGAGGGCCTTCTGCAGTTTGACACCTAATTATTTTAATATCCACTATATCTTCCCCCTCTCAGGGCTCACTGGTTTTTTCCTTTAATTTTTTGAAGGCACAGAAAGAATTAAATAACCTTTTCTCCGTGCATCTGGCTGCAGCCACATCACTGAAGTGGACCTGAAGTGTATGACAACATGGCACTGCGGTCAAGAATCTTGCTGGGGAATGGAATAAGAAGATTTATTTTATTTTTAATATTTTAAAGATTTCAAAAAGCATTCAACTGGATTTCTCACTAAGAGGATGAGTGAAGAGAATCCTTTGTAACTAAGCTGGGAGGCCCAAGTCTTTTATCCATTGTTACACAGTTTTTCCCCAGGGCAGAGTTAGGAAGGCCTATAAACCCCAGAAGCTTAACAAGGCAAGTACGCTGGGTGGGCTTTTCTGCCATCGCCTAAGCTCCTCCCCAGGTAGGAGCTGCCAGAGCTGAGCAGGTCCCACACTCCATTTCAGCTGCCGCTAGAGAATATCTGCGAAGATCCTAGCAGCAGCGGGGCTGTCACGGAGGTGAATCGGCCTGGTCTGCCTGCAAATGCACGTGTGCGTACACGCACACCCTTGGTGCCAAGCCACCATCTGTCTGCTTCCTTAGTATACCAGAAGCAAAACCATTCCACAGAAGATTAGTAGTGAATTGGTGCTTGGATTAATCACTGCATCAGACCTCACCAAGCCGCCTTTTCCTGTTGTTTTTTTCAAAACATTATACATGATTGGTTAGCTGAAGATACGTTATCTCTTTCAGGATAGATTGTGTAAAAGGAGGAAACTAGTGTAACTGCACTGCTAGCACCTTTTTTTTTTTTTTTTTTTTTTTTGCCTTTTGAACTTTTTACATTTTTATGTGAAATCCCTACCATCTTGGTGCAGATGAATTGGCGGGTTTTGATCAAATGGACTTCGGTACACACTCCCTGAGCTGGGTTTACAGCAGTGACAGGCTCACCTACCTTTCCCCCAGATGTCTGCATCCAGCTGAAAGTGATAACTTGCTTGAGTGATTCCCAAGTGCCAGTAGTATCAGAAGGAGCTCAGGACCTGAGGCAAGATACCAGGACACATTCTTACCTTGCACCATCCCCCAAAATATTAATTGAGGACTCGGCCAACCTAGGTCACTACAAAACCATAAATATGCAAGTTCTCTATTGGTAAAATTCTACTTGGCAGCATTTTATAGCACTTTTGTTCTCTGTGAGATTTTCACTGTTAATACAGCCACTGAGGTGCATGAACTAGAAGCAGCAAATGACAGTTGACTACTTACGTCCATTTCTGCCTCAATCAATGTGTCAGAGTTCGCCATTCAAAGTTGCTCTCAAATAAAAGGTGAAATAAAACAGCTTTTAAGTAATTAAGCACCTCTTCCCTGACTTGCCACAAAACTTGTGGGACCCTAATATAGCAGAAATTTTAAAGGCAAATGTCTAATGTATGAGTCTACCACCCAGAAGCAGAAGAATATGGAGACTGTAAATAACAACAGCAATACAGGTAGTGCCTATTTGTTTACTTGATCCCACTGAAATTAATGGTCTGTGGTTTAGGTACGTGTCAGTGCCATAAAGCAGGATACACTTGGGGACCAGGAAGTGTCTGTTTCACGTGTTGATGATGGGAGTTATGGAGTGGCAGCAGCCATTTCATAGACAAAGTTGCAGAAGGATTTTTTATTGTATGCTCAACTCTCCCTTTTCTACTCCAACAAAAAGCTGAAGAAATTCCCAGGTCAGACCTGGGGCCAAGGTTGAATTTTTTCTATAACATTTGAAAGGGATCTGGCTAGAGATTTTCAAATGATGCCACCTCTGAGAAAACACAGCTCACAAGCACAGATTGTGCCCCTCCTAGCACTTAGGTGTGCTCTCACACAGGGGTAAATCTGGGTGTGAACTAAACTGTTTGACAAATTTACTACCCTCCAAGCCAATTCTCAAATAAAGCCTCAGCTCTCCTTCTCTAGCTCCACCATTCATATGGAGATGCTTGAATAACCCAAGAAAAAAGCATCATACTAAGGAGTTATATTTTAATGTTTATGCTATGGCTTTTTGTGTAATAGGAATAATCGCTATTGCTTTGTAGTACACTTACAACAAAGAGCTTTTGAGATTGCTCAAACACTTTAGCTCCACTTCAGCTCTTAATCAAACTCAGCAGCTGTTTATTGCAATTACACTACAAAGTAATAGACATTATCCTTTAACTAACTGTCTTATTAATATAGGTAGTTACACAGCTATTTCATAGTTAGTCTTAAATAACTGCTTTTAATTATTTTATTAACGTAAATAACCATCTCAATAAATTTAAATTAAATGCATATGTGAGAAACATAATTTAAAGCATTGCACAAAATTCCGTCTGTTTAACTAATGTTTTAATTGATGTCATTGCATAATTCAATTAAAATGCAACGTTATTTTAATTTTTGATCACCATGGAACACCTAAGACACTACAGTTTTTGGAATGGGCACTGTCTGGTCTCTCTTTTGTTGCTATATTTCTTTGCAATATTAGTTTGCTGTCAGGAGAATCAGATTTCTTTTTACCCACAAAACTTACAATTTAATATCTCCATTTAATTTTTCTTTCCTTCCCATTGCCAGTCACAGCAACAGATGAAACTGGATAGCATTTTGCCTTCTAGTTCACTTGCGCAACTCTGCTTTCAATAGAGAAAAGGATTTTATTTTCCCGTGCAATACTGGATCCTCCATGCCTTATGCCATTTGTTCTGGTAGGATCAAGCTCTTTGCCTTCAGCTAAGGGGAAGGCAGACATTGCCTGACCTGGCCAGAAATCCCCTTATTCTTCCTCATGAGGGCCGGTTTATTGTTTAGGGGCCTCACTCTACCCCAAAATGCTCCACTGCAGAGCAGGCAACTTGTACAGCAGCTTTTATCCCACAGTGCCACTAACAAACGTTTACCTGAAAAGGAACCATGGCACAGATTAGCATATGCCACCTCTCATTTTGCAGAATGGTCTGCCCATCATTCTGGCTTATTTAGATGCTCTTTTCCCCAGAGTCCTTGCTGTTGGGGATAAAACAAAAATCTCCTATCCTTATTCTGTTTTAGATTCCTCCCCTGAAGTATAAAGAGGAAAATGCTTGCTAAAGAGCAAGAAGAAAAGGAGAGGGATTCTCTTTGCCACTTGTTTGCCATAGACAGGAGAACAGAAGTTGTTAGAAAGCGCTGGGAGAAACTTAAAGTGGCAAATGTAAGTCAGGAACGGGGTGAAAATAAGGCTGGAAAACATAAAGGTGCAAAAGGAGGTGAAGAGGCCTCACATACTTCCCTGTGAGCCATTTTTTTCTGCCAGTCAGAACTTTTTGATTTAGTTCTATAGCTGGTGCAGGGACCTGCAAATGTGAACTGCTACCTCTCTGAAATGAAACCACAACATACCCCCTCAAAAGTAACTGTGATGTATTGAAAAAAAGTGTTGAAGTCAGACAAAATTTCTCTGAGGGTCCTGATTTGGATCTTAGCAGCTTTCAAGCTCCAAAAGTAAGGAAATCAAGGCATATTTGGCTCTTGGATATCAGCCAATGTGAAAGGTTTTACAGGAGAGGACAAAGATAAGAACATGGTCCATGAAATCCGACCTACTGATGGTGAATTCTGCTAACTAGCAAAGTCCATCCGATTGCCTGGCTGCTAATTAGAGGACACAATCTCCCTACGACTCCTTAAAAGAATGGCATTTCAATGCATGTATGCACTCTGTATTAGGATGAAGGCTGTCTCTGTGACATCATGCCTATGGAGAAGTGGAATGTAGCTGGAGACAACAAAGATGAAAACAATGATTTATTTACTTTAATACCTCTATCCAAATGTAACAGGTAACATGAAGGGATAATTACAGGCATCGTAAGAAAGGGGTTGCTGATGCTGTGATCTGGCAGACACACTAAGTTCCTCAGGAGACAAGCTCTTAAAAGTTTACAGACTATGCTGGGCAAAGACATAGGTGATTCAGTGCAAAGAGTTTTTACAGAAAAATGTAGAAACTAAGAGTAAAGGCAGATATGTTTAAACTTCAGGTAACTGAGAGTTATCAGGGTTTGGATAATTGAAGTATATTTGCCTACACCGTCGCTCACCTTTGAGCCCTACCTAGGCATCTTGGCATTTATGTAGTCTGAAATCCTGAAAGCTCTGAGTTTAGACAACTAAATTGTTGCTTGTCAATTTAGTCTTGACTGAAAGACAGGTGTTTTGTTTCAGAGTAACGCTCCTTTCAGACTCCTCTACTCCCAAACTCAGATTACTGAGCTAACCAAAAATGAAATAACTTACAAGCAGACGAAGATATTTACATACCTTGAACAAAGGAATACTTTGGGCAAAATAGGGATTTTTAATTATTGCTTGTTTTTCGTCATATGGGATTCTCAGCTCTAGCTCTCTGGTTGGAGCTGGAGGAGCTTGGAGGCTTACAGGTTCCTATACTTTTGGTAATCTGGTAGGTCCTTTGCTACTGCTATGCAGTTTTACAAGCTTGTTCTGCTGAATGCAAACTGCTCTCTGGACAGTCTTGAACAAAAATCCAGACAAGGTTCTGAACCAGAATTCTCCAAAAATGAAATTCTGGAAGTAGACACACAGATAAGGCCGCTACACATACAGCAGTCAAATGCCAACAGTGCAAGCATCTGTTAGCTACCTGATGCCTACATCCTAACTTTACACCTAATTCAAAGTGGGTCATTATTATTGGGCCTTCATTATCATCCCTAGTAAATGACTGGGATCCTTTCCAATAATGAGCAAGTTCTCTCCTGGCACAACTTTGCACAGGCAACTTACACAGTCCAGGAGCTGCATATGCTGATGGTGCCACTGGGATCCCACATCTGACTGTGGCTACAGTTTTGTACTGTTAATGCAATGGAAAGTGAATCAAGGAGCCCAGAAAACAGCTCAGGCAGAACACAGCACCACCCATCTGACCCGAAATTTAGCCTGCCTTTGAGATGCTGCTGCCTGTGAGCAGCAGATGAGTCCATTACCATGAAGTGCTTCATTGCAGAAAACTGCAGAAACCTACAGTGCACTGACCCAATGCTGCCTACATTCATGCCACCTGATAATTCAGGTTTTCCTTTTTCCATGTCTCTGTACCTGGGTGCTGGTGCCCATACACTTCTGGCTTCTTGGTGCTGTGGCAGGGTTTGGACCATAAGTCCTCTGTTTATGCCATTAAGTGTGCTGAAGGCAAGAGAATACAAGCTTCATCACATTGACCTGCCAATAACCTCAGCTCTGACCTGAAGGGATCCTGTGTTCTAGCATAGGTTAAGGGTCTCATTTAATTTAGAACCTTAAGCTGGATTTGAACTGTAGCCCCAGAAGTAAAAAGCCAGTGTTTTTATCTGGGAAGCCACATGGCTCTGGTTTCCTGATTGGTACTTGTGACATCCCAGTATTGGCAAACCACGGAGATATTAACTGTGTGCTCTATTTTCTGCCCTTAATTATGGCCAGCTAGTCTGATTTTTCTTTCTTTTTTTTTTTTTTTTTTTTTTTTAAAGGATTTGAGTGACAAAGTGACTATGCATATCATTCCACATTTGAACTGTAAGACTTCAGTATTTCTACCTCTAGTGTGTAATTGGATCAGCTGCCAGTTACAGAAAGGAGCTGGGTGAGTATTAAGTGTGTGGAAAATGAAGAAGAGTCCAAGTGTGAAGGGGAGGAATAATTTGACAAAGCCTGCAGCGAGCTGTACGTGGTTTTCTCATTCCAAAATGGAGTAGGTTTTGAAGTGCATGAGAAAAAAAACTGGCTTTGATTTACTAGCTTTAGTTCACAGAATGCTAGCCACAATCTTGGAGTGATGCAAGACATACAGAAAACCACAGTTCCTGCCCCAAGGAGCTTACAATACCAACATTATCACAACAAGGATGGCTGAGTGCCAAACTGAAAAACAGTCTGCTTGTATCTGGCTCACTAAAGCTGCACCTTGAACAACCTTGTCAGGCAGCACACAAATCCATTGCCATGGGCTTGGCATCGTGACTGGGGCTTAGTGTGTTCGTGGTATGGTGATCCTTAAACCATCGCACGCAATGCTCTTTTGTGCGTCGTCACTGTAGCACTTATTTTAAATTTGAGTTTCTCAAAGAACGGTATAAAGCTAATGTAAGCATGAAACATTTAAAAATCTACGACAAAAATTCAAAGTAAACCTCAGCCCCTTAAAAAGGTGAAAAATAGATGAAGACTCTGTCCAGCCAAAAAGTGAGAGTAGTTCTCTCAGGACAAGAAATTGCCTTGCCACTGAGTTCCTCCATTAACCACAGTTATGGCAGGATAATACAGACAGAAAGACAGTTCTTTATCCATTAGGTGTTCAACCACATATACCTTCATAAAATGCAAGCAAATCCTCTCAGAAATGAATAGACAGTTTGTAGGTTTCTGGTCAAATGCTGCTGGTGGGACAGAAAGGCTGGATACTGATTGGGTAGCCAGAACATCCTTCACTTTACATTTCAAGTTAACTCTAAGATGAAACCCAGGACAACAGTCTGATCTTGAGGTAACGCATTTAGCGACTAAGGAGAGAGGACTGCAGCCTACAAAGAACAGGTCACGACATCCACAGCAGCTCATAAAAAAAGCAGAAGAAATGGCAACTACCTGGAAATTCACAGATAGTTGTCCCTCAGCTGTAGAAATCCACCATTAAATCCACCATACAATCCCCCATGCCGATCTGTAAGGAATAAGCGAGAAACATTCATTAGCAGCTCAAACAAACATAAAGGATTACAAATATGCCAAGTGGACTGACTGCCCAGTGGCAGCCAGGACACACGTAGTATTGCCAGGAAGGTGGAGAGAGCAAAGTACAGCTGAGCTTTTCTGTCTCCCAACTCTAGGCTGCTCTAAGCTATACTTGGTGATTTACTGCCTATTGGACCAAACTGATGTTCTGGGATTTGGAAATTCTTCTGCTATGTCTTAAATAGCAGCCACTAATCGAGAGGAGTGATGTCCAAAGGGTCCCTGGGCTATGGCCATAAAGCATATTCACTCACTGGTATGAAAGTTCTGCATACAAGTCTATCAAGGCAAAAACATAACGAAAAAAACCTCAAAACAATTTCTCTCTGTCTCTCCAAGGGAGGCAGGGCATTAAGACAGAATGCCCTACCTCAAAGGAAGTCAAGATTAGATCAGAACATCTCAGAGAAATAGAAAGGGAGAGATGGCATAAGCGCTAGTGTAAAGGTTTTATCAGCATGAGTTTGGGATGACCACGTTACTCATAGGTCACTGTGCTTTCCAGCTGACTAGCAACAGATGAAATAAGGAAGACAAGGGCCTCCGGATTTCCAGGTAGCAGCTGTAGCCAAGTCTGCCTTTCATCTGCCCTTTTAGTCTGGAATAATGCATGGTGCTGCTCAGAAAGCAGCGGACTTCGTATTCCAAAGGGAACCCACTGTGAGATCCCACTATCACCAGACAAGCTCTAGAAGAACATCAAGATATTTTTTTTTGTGTTGATAGAGGGAAGAAAACTTCAAATGCAAGGCATTTGTTTGCGCCTACAATTTGCATACTTCCATAATATTGAACTAGAACAAGTACTTCAGAGATCCTTGTGGATCTCAGCCCACGTACAGCAGGAAGGCACCAGGAATGAGTTATTCTGATGTAAATCCACAACCATTATGGCATAAGCCAGGCATAGTTCTTCATGTCTCCAACAGCAGCCATAATACTGAGATTTTGTTATATCATAAAGACATTACAAATATAATTTATTTATGCTGAAGTGATGCCACTCTGCCAGGTGCTATACAAAGACTTTACTGCGGACTACTTGCATTTTTCAGTATGTACCATCTAATCAGATATACACACAGAGATCCCAACAGCTGAGTTGAAAATGATATTGTCATTCCTGACATTTCTCAAATTAGCAAGAGCTATAATGAAGCTTTAACATGTCTCTTTCAAGGATTTGTTGGATAACTCTTGCTGGGAATAGATGCACACAGGGTAACCTCTGTGCTTAATTCTCTCATCGTGTACTACGTCGCTTGTTTCCTGCATTCAGAGACCTCCTACTTGTGTTTGAACTCTCTGAATACTCTCTTCAGCAACACACAAGGAGCCAGAGGCCTTGGTAACCTTCTACTCCAGTAGTTCTTTTCCTGCAGTCAGGAAATTACCTCTTTTTTTGTTTTCTTTCTGTTGTGGTTTTGGGGTTTTTTTATTTGGTGGTGGGTTTTTTGGGGGTTTTTTTTGTTTGTTTTGTTGTTGTTGTTGTTGCTGTTTTGGTTTGGCTTTTTATTGCAAAGAACTAGGGGAATTCCCCCTTCCAGTGCCTGGCTTTATGCTGGGCCCTGATGGCAGTGATTGGTGACAGCAGCAAAAAAACCCCAAGCCACACCACTCACAAACAGAAGCGTCTCATTTTGCATAGAGTTTTATGTCAATATTTTGATAATTTCAGCAATTTCACATTTGTATGGGTATTGAGATATCTAGAAAATGATGTATGCTTCAAATAACTTCAGTAAGCATCACAGTATGCCTGTGTCAATGCTTGTACAATTTTCCATGAAGAACTCAAATCAGATAAAACTCTGAGATTTGATTTTCAGCTGCTAGAAGTCCACAAAGATAACATAATTACTGGTATGCCAGTTTAAACCTGCAAAATACCTTACCCTAAAATATCCTGGCCCCTCTGTCTCCTTCATTCAAGCAGAGGGAACAGCTACCAGCAGGGGAAGGCTTCACACCTCTGCCTCCCATGCTCTTCAGCAACGTGAGTTCGCATAAGAAGCTGGAGGCTGTAGCTACCTTCTGCCCCAGCAGCTTTTCTTTTTCCTTCATTCAGGACATTGTCTTTCTTTTATCTTAACATCATAAACAAGAGAATTCCCCCTTCTGCTGTCCAGCTTTGAGAGAAGAGCCTGATTTGTGGTTTTCGATAAAAATTCCCCAGAAGTTCTCACAGGGCTCCCTGACTTCAGTGGGGCAGACCAAGCTGAAAAGGGATGTTCCTGCTGTTGGCCAGCACCCTTCCTTGCCCAGTACTGTATTGCTGGTGGCGTTCGGGCAGTGCACGCAGCTCGGGCCATCGTGCCACAGTGCTCTGCCTCCCAGCACAGCTCTGTCACTGTGTGTGCAGTGCTCCTGTCATGCACTTTACATAGTGTGACAGACCAGAGGAGAGCAGAGGTACGGTAGGAAGGGAACAGAGCCAGGCCCAGTGGCACTGGGAAAGTGTCACCAGAGGTATCAGTCTCTGCAGGACAGAGGGAAGCAGAGCTGAGGGCTGCGGAGAGGGGTCAGAGAGAAAAAGTAAGTGACACCTCTCGTATGTTTTGCCAGGATATAGGAAGATATGAGACAGACAAAACAAGAGGTAAAAGTAGTTTAGGAAAAAAGGGGGAAAATGCACGGAAAACATCATAATAAAGGAGCAGCATCAGTAGCAACAAGTCCAGGAGAAAAGAGGACTGATGGATACCTATGCTAGCATGAGTGAGGAAGGATAAACCAAACCCTTTCAAAGCATTAAAAAAGAAACCAAAACACATTTAAAAAAAACTAGCGAGGAAAAAAAAAAAAACCAACCAAAAAACCAGAAGACAAAACACAGAGAGGGGATTTGTATGAGCACAAAAGCAGAGGTCAGTACCCCGTGGTCATTTCCTAAGAAAGGAGGAAGTAGAAGTGAAGGAAAATACCTAAATATAAAAGACTGCTTATAAAGAAATGATACACTGACTGTTACCCTGTGGGTTTTTTGGAAGTTTGCTATTAGCATATCTCCAATGATAAATGCCTTAATACGATGCCAGTTTTCTGTAGGCAGAAATGCACAAATGCAGCAAATCAGTTCTGCCAGCACACAGTGCAGTTACAAGAAATCATTTCTCCCCATACCACATGTCACCACTTTTGTCCATGCACATCATCTCTCCAGCATAAACCCTTAGAAGAGGCATGCAGTAGGGTGGTAAAGCCAGAGGATGTTTAGCAATACAGAGGATAAGAATACAACTGTATAACTACATTAGGAGACTAGAGCTTAATTCAAACAATAATTACACAGATCTATCTCTGACCAAGGCTCCTCAATCCACATCCTGTGCCAGTTAACTTGCAAACCAGTTTGTCTAGACAGAAAAAATACCTTGCCAAGACTGCCAAATCTCAAAATTGCCAAGAGTCTCATCTGAATGGCAATGACGTCCATAAAAAGACTGGATGGGTAGGAACACGTTCAGGAGCTGTTTGGTCTACTCCTAGGCCTGAGCTGGTAGCCCACTAAGCTCAGGCTAATGTCTCAAATCCTCTCCAGGATGCTGTGATCCTCTTGGAGGACAGCACCGAGCTCTCCTTTCCACGGGGAGAGAAGCACCTGAGCCACCCCACCAACCTGGAGCCTGAAAGAGAAGCCACAGTAGGGATTTCCAGGCCCAATGCTGGGCAGGGATGGCTCCATAGAAGAAAGGTGGATGGGAAGAACTAAGCAAAGACTAAAGCTAGGCTTAATTTTGCAGAAATCACTCAGGCCCTTCTCCTAGCTCCAGAGAGCAGAGCACATGCCCTACTCAGTACAAGGGAGGTAATTCCAGACCTCAGACTTAAGCCAAGACTATTTTGGTACATAACTACATATTTTGATTGACAGAAAGAACCATTTTGCATGCTGGCCTACTTTTAAAAGTAAAGATGTATGGGTGGCCCTCAGCCATTATGCAGAAGTTTGATGGAGTTCAAAGTTGTGCCCACTGACATGTTTTCAAGCAGAGAAATACCTGCAACCAATCCTTAGGTGTCATACTGCATGTGGGCAACACCTGTTCTCACTTCCATCCCATCAGTGGGGTTATACAATTAACATTAATCATTCTAAAGGCAATCTTCTGCCAATTGATCAGGGCCCCAGTCTGGAAGGGATAGATTCAGACTGACACTGAAAGTTGATTTTGCAACGTATGTATGTACATACACTTGCAACAAAAGAGCCACAGAGAGTGGTGGTTCTTTTCACCATCTTACTATTACTAGCAGTAGAATCCAGTTAGCTTCTGCAGTATCACACCAGCGTAAGGGAGATGGCAGTCTGTCCCCAAATCCTAAATTCCACAAATTCCCATACTGTGCTGCTACAAAGATGAGGCTGCTTCAGAGACTGAGCAGATACTGCCTAGATCTTGCAGTCTTTACTCAGACTTCAACTCACCAACTGTAATAGAAGTATTACCTTAATTCATGATAGCATTTTCACTAAGACTGCTTCTGTACACATCTAATTTGCCAAAATAAATGTTGTTTGGTGTTTTTTTTTCCTGGGGGTGGGAAAGAAGATACAGATTAATTTTTTAAATAATAATAAAAAAAAAATCCACATCCTCTTTTTCTGAAACAGACAGATTAGAGACACAGAACAGCCTTTTTTTGTCACCCACCCCCCCTCCCTCAACCCTTGTTATGTACACCACCCCAGTTCTACCCTTGCTTTAAGATTAAGTGTCGATCTGAAGATTGACTGTGCTATCCTTAAGGCCTGACATTCTTTGGATTTGGTTATTATATCAAGGTGCATTTGTGCTTCTAAATGGACAGCTGTACCATAAATGGAACACAAAGGAGCAAGATCCAGCCTGTTCCAGCATGGGTCCAAAGCCCGGAGTGTCTGTGAGGCTGTAGTCTTTTGTTTCAAATGCAGATAGATAAACTACAGCCTTTTTTCCATGATGGTTATAATGCAGAATATGAAAAACTCTTGGGATGGTTTAAGCTGCAGGGTATTCTCCCAGAGTTCTGTCCAAGAATAATCTAGTAAAAATGTGGACAGAGAACCATCGACCTCTGCTTTCCCCCGAACATATGCAGCTCTGATCAGTCTGGTATTTCAAGAAAAACAAGGTCCTGAACCCTAATCCTCAGACACATAACAAAGCGCACTTCACAGCTGTGATGCACAGCTACTATCAGCTCCGAGGCCTGAGTGGGTCCCAAGACAATGCCTCCTTTATCACCCAGAGGACAAATATCTAGACAGCAATATTTTCTGCTTGAATGCTTCAAGCATCTCTCGCAACTCCTGACTGAAAGAGAAAACTGAGCTGAGAGTGTTTGCTGAGTGATTATTTTAATTTACTACTTGATGTAAATCTAAATGAACTGACATCCAGCTTGAGATGGACAGAAAACAATCATTGTGAAAAAAGAAAGAAGGCTAATATTACAATATCATTTGAGTAGCACAGGTTTAGGCAACTTTAGCAGTGGCAATGTAATAGATAGTGAGGCAGGGTTTGCATTTCCTTTTCTTCACTCAATTACCATAATAAGTTCTGTAATTTTAGGGCTGTTTATTTATCAGGTGATGATAACAAAGACGCTCAGAACACGGTGTCTGAATGCAATACTACAAAGCATCACAGTTGTAAGCCCTCGCATGCAGAGGGACTGCTGATTCTCACATACCTGATTATCTGTGTGTACGTGTGTGTACATGTTTTCAGAAGCAACTATATTCCCTTTTCTGTTAATCGGTAAAATGGCACATCTTTTGCATCTGGCTTGAGGCAAAGGGAGGGAAACAAGTAGAAAAGCACGAAAACTTCCTGGTAAAGTTCTCCAGTGCTTTAAAACCTGTCAAGTCACTGCTGAGCTTTCTTGTATGAACAATAGATTTGGGACCTGGCCTGCCTGTGCCTGGGAGTCTGTCACTGCTGCTCTCTGATCCGGGTTTCCAACATTTGATGGCTGCGCAGTGTCACAGAACAGCTGGAGGAGAGGCGCCCCGGCTGAGTGCATGAGATGGAGGGAAAAAAACCCAACAAACAAAAAGCAAAAGAAGAGATTTCTTTGTGAGGCAGACACATGCATCTGGGCTCTGCCAGAGCGAGACGTGTCACCTTGCGACATGGCCTGTGGCATCCTACACCAAGATGAAGAAGTATCACTGCCCCGCAGGCCCCCCTTGTTCCCAAATCAGGGCCGGGGAGAGGGTGCGCCACATGCAATGCAACCCCAGAGAGAGGTCCAGAAAAATCTCCCTCCTGGTGGGGCTCGGCAGTGGGATCACCACCTCCTGCAGCTTCTAAAGGCATTTTTCCAGCAGGAGACCACCTCTTCAAGCCCCTCCAGGCATAGCATGCCATGGCAGCACCAACAGCCTGGAAAAGTGGGTAGGAGGCACCGCTAGCCCATCGCTCAGTGCCTCTCTCTCAGCACATCAAAGAGCCATATTGCACCCCCAAGGCTGACTGAATGCACCTGAGGCAACTTTTCATTCCACCCTGAGATGCTTGCGTCGGTTTGGGGGGAATTTATGGTTGGAAAGACTAATCCACAGACATAATTTCTTGCACATTGCCTTAAAAGTATGTGCCTAATTTGAAACAAAACTCACAGTGTAATGTTCCATTTTGCATATACCAAAGACTCATGGAAAAACTTGTAATTGAATAAAAGGAGTTGAATAAAGATGAAACTCGATGGGTTTCTAAGACTGCCATTCAACATCCTCGAGTTTTTGAACAAATACAATGCCTTCCTATTAAATGATTTGAACCACTACCTTACAGAAATCTCTGCAGTTCCTTCTTAAATTCTACAGGAGGCTCAAAAGCACATTGGAAATATTTTTACTCTGTACCATAAGATGTTTTTCATCAGAGTAACATGCCTCTTAACCCATAGCTATATATTCAATTAAATTGCATGGGCATATGTGTGTTTATTTACATAATGTGTAAATGTATAGCTGGGTATATATAAACAAAAGGCTTTCATAACACAGAGGAACACACATGGCGGTATAATTTGTGTATACGCACACTGTGTAACTGCAGCCGTTCATGTCAACACCATTCATCACCTGTATTTGCCAAAATGGTGTCAGTACTGTTCTGCACACTGCCTACAAGTTCACCACAATGATAATCTCCCTTCTCAATTAATTAAGGACAATTTAAATATTTTAAGTGAATTACATTTACATGACAAAACAGTAAAATTTAAATTGTGAGGCTGTGAACACAAAACCTGTGATGAAGTCCCTCTTTCAACACAGTCACATAGAAAGATTTTACAAATTGACAGTATACATTATGCACAGCCTAACTGTGGACATTTTCTGTCAAGCACTTAAACAGAGAGACACAACAACGGCTCCAGTGTGAAAAAAGAATTATCTGTAGGGGACCGGTCCTCACTAAGGGCAACCTTGACAAGCCCAAGCATGTACCTGGATCAGAATTTAAAATAACTCTGCCATACCATAGTTGTTCCCTCATGAAGCTTTGTCTAAATTATCACGGATTTGCAAAGGATTCATTAACTGCCCTTATGTAAAAATACTATCAAACCTGCTAGACTGAGCATCTTTTAAATGCCCCTGTTAAATATTGTTTCAGTAAGAGGGTTACAAATGCATGGCATGAAACGTTCCAGATGGAAATTATTTTTTTGTTAGTTCTGGGGGGCTACTTACAACAAATCTGAAATTTTACATTCAGGACTCACACAGCAGCGAGATAATATTTTCCATTCTAGGGGCAAAATTCTGTGAGGAAGTTTTTAAGAAATCTAGCTTGTATTTATAGCCTTACCATACAGCTACTACGGATCTAGCACTCTTTTCACTGATGAAGTGTCTGATTAACACACACCGTTACTGGGATTTGCAAATTAAAGGCTGGATCTTGCAACACTTATGTGAGTCAGCCTTAATCACATGAGTAGTCCACAGCAGGAGTAAATGTTGCAGGATCGGGCCCCTTCATTAGCCCCTTCACGTGATTTTATAAATATGCATGCTGTAACGGAGTGTGATGATGTAGGTATGTACAAGCTCATGCTGCTCATGAGTACCGACAGAGATGTGGGACTTCCACAAATAAAAATAGGTAATATAAGACTGGTTAATGCCATACAAAAAGTAATAGAAAGGAGGGAGTGACCTCTCCATTTTCCTCAGATTATTCCCTGGCAATACAACAAAACACACTACTAATACCAACGCAGAAGGGTAGTTCTAGCTTCTGTTGCTTCACCAACAGAGTGACAAGCACTCCTACTCAGACTGGAAGAAGTTGCCAAATGGTGCCCATACTTCCCAACATCTAAGAAAAAGACAACTGTAGCTTAGCTGTAAAAAAACTATCTTCCTGACATAGTACGGCACACTGAAGTGGACTGCATCCACATCCAAGACAGCTGCAAATGAGCTTCTCAGCCGGTTAAATGCCCTCCCCCACTGGCTCCAGGCCACGCACTAGGCTGCTTTTGCAGTTGACCCAGCGTTGGAGCATGTAGTGCAGCATGGATCTGCTTGCAGAAGATCTGAAGGTGCGTGGAGTTCCTGCTGCTCATGCTTCCCCGAGTTCAACAACACTCGGCACATGATGTCATATGGGGCTATTGCAGAGATGATACTGACATCACAAAGAGGGAGCAGAAACCACCTGAAAACCCAAAGAACTGATAATTCCTCAGAGGCAGTTTTCCTGCCGGTGTCCCTTGTCATAAGAAATGGGGGAATAAGCACCCTTTCCCTGAGAGAAGAGGTATTGCTTACCCAGAAGTAATTTTTTCCGGGGTGTCAACACTTCAATCTAAAAACAACACTGCATTTCCTGTTGGTAATTCTTAGCTGTAATTATGAAAACTATCACAATTAGGCTATTATAATAATAAAAATCAATTTCCTTTCAAAGATTCAAGAGCCATCTTTTTTATGAAAAAGAACATACAGAAACACCAAAATCCCTTGAATTCTTTCTCGTGCCACAGAATCTGAACACAATTTATCTGGATAAGTTTTGATTATAGCCTTTCCAGAAAGACAGTACTCTGTATAAATAAAAAGAAATATAATTGATAAATGTAGTCAGATGGCACCAGGTTGTTTAAATAGACCATTAAGCTCAAAATGTCTAAAGTTAAATTAGATTGTATTCTCTTTCACCTAGGGCTTTTGTAAGGCACAACTGGCATGTATAGTCTTGTCCACATTAAATTTTACTGCCACGGTCAAAAAGCAGCATAAGTCTGAAGCTTGTGTAGAATTTTCTGTCTTTATTTGACGTGATCATAGTAGATGAATTAGCTCCCTTGGTGCAGAGAGTGAAAGAAGGTTAGTTGAGGGAAATAAGGAATTTTCAGAGGAAAGAAAAAGTTTGAGGGAAACATATGGTTTAAATGCTCTAGCCTATTTCAGATCAAGCTGAGAGAGTTGAGATCTGTTGGTTCAGAGATCCAGTTCACTGCACATTCCTACTGTGCCTGCCTACTAATTGCATCCCATGTTTGTCAATCAAATATTTGCAATTAACAAAAATATTCCCTTAAGAGACATATAACAGAGGCTGCTAAGGATCCATTGCTTTGCTATTAGAGTCAGCTCACAAAAAAAAAAAAAAAAAAAAAAAAAAGTCTTTACAATTATTCTGCTGATGATGACACTGCCAGACACTTCCAGTCAAAACATTAACAAGCAGAATAGGTGGCATGGGGGCTTTTCAAAGAGATTTTTTTCAAAGAAGAAAAACTTTGATCTTAGTGTTTCTGACCCATCCTCCACCTCTGATTCTTCAATCTACAAGTACATATAGTAGTTTAATTTCACTCAGTGCATAACTTGCCTAAGGATAAACGTTGATCTAGATTTTTTTTTATTTAACTCCAATTTAACTGATGCTCTAAAGCTGCCCTATCACTGCATAATACACACTCACACAAGGTTTCTAAGCAGAAACTGAAGCAAGCAGACTAGAATAATAAGAAATGCACAAGGTTCAGAGGAAACATTAATTTGTAAATAGGTAGAAATGCCAGTAATTTGTTGGGAATTGAAGACCTTCTGTATGAAACAGTGAAGCTTAGCAGCTGTGCACTGCTGTTTTATAAATCAATATTACATCTGAAGGTGGTGTTTGAATGCTTGTATCATTGTGGTTTGAGTCAAACAAAGTTCTGTGATAAGAAATGATCAAACAAAACAAACAAAATCCCTTCCCTGTCTTGTCGGATAAATTCCAAACATAATTCCACAAGAGGGATAGAACATTCAAATCATCCACTTTTTTATAATTGCATAAACCCCTCAGTCACAGAAAGATGATTGGATTGGTGATGGACTATTGTATTCTCAAAGACATGGATCATGCCAACGGAGAGCTCCTGCAAAATGATAATAGTGTGCGCATTTTCTGTATGACCTAAGTGGTGAGCTTTAAACCCCATCCAAGCCAAAATGCGGCGGTCTGGTGTGAACATGACTGGGACCAGGGGACTCCAGCCTTCCACTTCCACCTCTAAAACTAATTCCTTCAGTGCCATGAGCAACCACTTATCCTCACTGCTGCAGTTTCTCCATCTGAATACAGAGGATAATGTACAGCCAGCTAACGAAAAGAGCTCAGACTTAGGCCAAGTCTACCCAAGGAAAAATTTGCCAGCATAGCTCAGCAGGTACAGCTTGATTAGCAGATTTGCCTCATGTTGACACAGCCTGCACCTGCAAGCAGAGTATTTTTCCTGCCATCTACCGATTCTCCCATGCAAAATGAAGCAGAATCCCAACAATGTTAATGATTTTCCCAATCCAAAGTGATCTAAAATACTGCACGTCCCCATGAGTGACATTGCTTCATTTTCGCAAAGGCTGTAAATAATCATGAAATTCCTGAAGACACAAAGGAGCTGCCTTCCCTTGCCTTTTTTTTATTTTTATAAAATATTCCCTTCATTTAGGCTGTGACTTAAAAAAAAACCCCTCAGTATCACAAAGCCATGTATTTGTGGCTGTAATATTTGCAAGGGACGGGCAAAGAGGTAAGATACAACATTTCTCATAACCCACCAAGCCCAGCTACTGGAAAGTCAGTAAAGAAGGGGAGTTGGAGAGCTGTGTCTGCAAAGAAATATCCTGAGAGACATCTGCTGGCCACTTTTACCTTGCCGAGCTCCATTCACTGCTGAGCACACAAGTTTGCAACATCGGACTTTCTGAGTCAAGGGGCAACTTGGTGGTCATACAAATCATAACTCCACAGCAAATGAATATCAACCAACAGCCCTGCCTTTGGGCTCCATAAAAGATTTAGCAACATCCTTATTGTCTGACTTATTACGAAAGCAAACAAATTCATCACTGTGACTGCAATGAAGCGGGCTGCAGAGAAGCAGGACAGCTGAACAGCATCCCACACCAAGCCTGTAGGCACGTCTCCAGCCTAGTGACCAGCGACAGACTTCCCTGCCACTGCTGAATAAACAGACTCTGAGGCTTGGCGTTTGCTTCCCACAGCTGCCTATGTACAACTCTGCACGGCCACTCGCGTTGGCTTTGCAACCACAGCAGATAAAGGAGGACAGCAAAGCTGGGCAGCACAGATAGCGACAAAAAGAAGACAGAGCCTTGCTAGCTCTCAAATGGCGGTGTTGGGGAGATTTTTAATTGCAGGCTTGCATCAAAAAGCCCCATTTGTAAATATTCAGCTACCCTTTTGCAGGGGGATGTCAGATTACAGAATTTTATCAAGTTTGAGGTGGGAAAAGAAGAGGAGGACATGGAGGAGGAGGGTATTTTTGTTTCTGTCCTTCATTTCCTGATAAGGAGACACTTTTGATCCAAGATTTTTTTCCCCTTTCTTCTTTTGCCTGGTTTTTGGTGTTGGGTTTTGTGTTTTTTTTTTGTTGTTGTTGTTTTGGCGGGTTTTTTTGTTTTAATCTGGTAGCATAAATTTGTTTCACAAGATGCAGGTGTCTGAAATATTTAAGAAGTTCTCTGGTTTTGTATTCCTAGCCTCATTGATGAGAAAGCTTACACATCATGACATGGTGAGTTGAAGCAATGATTAAAAGGCTATTGCATATGCTCTTCCCAGCTGAGTTGTTGTTCTCGTTGTTGTTTTTAGAGCACAGCGAAAGTGTCTGCAACAGCTGCTAATAAGCTCTTATGCGACTCTAACATCATGATCCGATCACCCCAGAAGTGCATAGAGGGAGCTGAGGAACCTGGTCTCAGCAATTTGACAAAAACATCCCTGACATATTTCAGCTACTGTAGAAAGTTTGTGACACTGAAAGGAAATTAAATTGTGTGTGGAAGGTTGAATAGGAACGTGGGGCTGCTGTTTGTGTGCACATGAGATTTAAAGCCATGAGCAAAGCAGGGACATGTGTGTTTTCAAAGGCACAAGTGGGAATTAGGCACACAACTTCCATCGACTTGTAATGGAAGAACTACCCTTTGTGCCTTTGAAATTCTCCCCCTTTCTTTACCATACTTCAGTAAGAAACAATGCTGAAAACCTAAGAACATTTTAAAAGGTATCGTACCTGGAGTGTTGCTGCTTTAGGACATTAATCTCGAGGCACAAGATGAAACCACCCCAATATACCAATCTTCCTGATTTCATAGATGTCCCAAGAAATCAGCCTATAATACCTTTTGCTCACAGATTCAGATTTAGGGTACTCTAAAAGTATAACTTCACAATGGACCAGTTCAGGAATTTCCATCGGCCTGCACTGGAGGGCATAACTAATTGGTATCTCTTCCTGTGCAAAGTCAATGGTATGGGAAGAGTAGCATAATTACATCTAAAGGTCTAACCCTTGGGATTCTCCCATATAAAACCAAAATGCATTGTTTCATCAGCAGAGGAAGAAAGACATTGGTTCATTTAAGACAGATCCAGGTGGATGGACCTGAACCTATATAAGCATGTTGCCAAACCTGCACGACTGCATAGGTGTGTGCTTATGTGCCATTTGGCTCTAATTTTGGTAAATGTAGTGGTAGCTGTTCAGTTCTTGTGTTAACAGTGTCATGCTGTCTCTGCAAGATGACTGTGAGCAAACAGTCTGAAGATGTTTTAGCAGTGCATATAGCTGCATATATTTTCCATAAATAGGAGTTTATTCTTTGGCAGACAAGCTAGCATTAGAGCTGCAAAAACACAAGGAGTATAGTAAGTGCTGGGAAAAAGAAAAGCAAGCAGAGAGACAATCTGTGAAGCAGAAGAAATAAATAGACACTGAAAAGAAAGAAAAATAGAAGAATGAGGAGAAAAACTAAAAAGCAAAGGTGAAATGAAAAGAGAAGAGATGGTAAGGAAAACAGAGAAGTCAGAAGTACTGAAAACAACTTGTGTATGAAAAAATAAAGGGGTGAAAAAGCAGAAGAGGAATCAGAAAATGTTTTAACTATTTTTGAATTTACTGCCACCAATGGTGCGGTGGAGGTCCTGCTCCAGCTGCCTCAGCCCTTATCCTGTGTCAAGCAGACTAGTGGTGCTTGATCGGTGATAGGGAATAACGGTGACTCTTTTTTGTTAGTAATTGACAGGAAGTGCTGTTTGCCATTGTGTCAGTTCAGCACAGCACCAGCAGGCAGGCCGGCATCACTGCCGGTGATAGAAACTCTGTGGAAAGGTTCTTGCTGTGAGCAGAGTCAGCTACTCAATACAAACCTCTGAGGCTTGTTAGCAAGAGATCTAGGAGATAGCTTTTTCAGTCTTCTGGTAATACAGAGCAGTGGTTTATATGGCAGCTCTGAAGCCCTGACAACAACCACTCCCAAGTGCTGCAACAGACCCCGATAGTTTAAGCACTGCGGAGGACTTGTTGAATGCAAACAGTTTATGTACACCTCATTATACAGCTCCTCTGTGTTCTGTGCTTCCTCAGTTGTGGAAACAGCACAAATCCAGCAGTAATGTTTTGCAAACCACACCACAGCACATAGCTTGGGACACCCCAAATGCTTTTTTACCCAGCTTTTCAAAAAGCAGTTGATTCCTAAGGCAATGGGACCAAGTACTTTTTTTTTTAAGTATTAATCTTCATCCATAATAATTAAAACTGACCTCTCTGTAAGTACCACTGGTTTCTTTTTTTCACTGAAGTACAAACAGGGAAAAAAAAAAAAACCAAACCAGAAGTTTTAAGGGAGGGGTTAGAGAGAGGACAGCCAAGCCACGACGGTCAGGGAGATCAGCAACTATAAAATGCGAATGTACACCTTTGCTTAAGCAAAAAGGAAACTCTCAACTGATACAAGGTGCCTGAAATGATGCATGCATGGGCTGGCTCTACTCATGCAAACAGATGTAGCAACAAATTAAAAATAAAAAAGAAAGAAAAAAAAAAATAGGTCACCTCATTCATAAATTTTCCTGAGGTTTTCTCTGATTTCACAAAGTCCTGTTTAAATGAGCAGAGATGACAATGGCAATTTCTGCTGGAAAACAAAACTCTGAGCTCAACAACCAAAGATGAGCATAAACCCATTCTTTTCCTACACAGAGATGAACTCAGCATCAATTAATTTAGGACACAACTTTCTGAAGCTTGGTTATTCCCTTGGGCAACAACTTTACCTCACATTAATTTACAGTTCAATGGCAATTTTATGGATACTTGAACTTTTATTACTGTATAACCTATACAACCAGAGTTGAACAGATTTTGCTAGTAGGATAAATGATCACTTGGTTATAAAATGAGTTATTGGCATTGCCTTTTTAATACATTACAGGCCAGTCAGCAGCTGTTTTCTCTGACCGTTCAAGTCTCCTGTACCCACACCCTGAGCTGAGGGGGGACACTGCCCCGCTGCCATCACCACCAGCATGACAGCCAAACAGGAGACAACAAGGCTTTTTGCCCCAGGACTCCTTGTAGCCCAGATAGCAAGGCAGAGTGTTCAAACCCAAAAGCACTCCTGGGTTTTGCAGATGCTGACAGCTGGTCATCCCATTTGCTCTCACTTCATTCAAACATTGAAGTCCATTTTCTCTATCACTAAGGAGCAAATCCAAGCTCTGTACCTTCAGGGCTGTATTTATTCTGGCAGAATCTGGCCCAGTACCCTTGGCACAAACTCCTAGAAATGGTGCAACACTCATTTTTTGGTAACCTGAAGAACACTTGTGGTTGAAATTAGCACACACTAGAAGTTCCTTTGTTTATAAAACTTATTCTCAGAAATTAACTTTAAACTATCCAAAAGTATATATATATATATATATATATAAATGGCTGAAACAACCCCCCTATTTTATAAACCTGACCATTTCAAGTACCAGGTGGCCCATGAGACATTTGTATCAGCACACTTGAGGGAGTGGTCTGTGGTAGGATGGTGCAAATGAATGGCTAGGGTAGAAAAGCTTCTTCCAGAGCTTGTGTAACTGCGAGGGTACAGTTCTAGTAATAAGCACTGCAGAGCCTGGTCTCAGAAAACACTGTGGAACAGGTATATAGACAACTAAAATTATCTTATTTAGCAACTTTGATTTTAAATAATCTGAAAGAAAATGTTTGGGGGAAGGCATTTAATGTTATTATTTCCATAACATCATAAATTACCTTCCACTTTCACATTCCCTTAATGACTACTTCTTTTCAGAGTTCCGCATCTTACTGATATCCTTCCCCTACACTGTGCTCTCATACTGCTCTCAGCTATTTCATCCACATTGGTCACAGTGTCCCAGGCTATGTTACCTTCTGGAATTTACCTTAATTCATGTTAAATACAATCAGAAAAATCACACTGTGGAAAGCACAGCCATGCTAAAAACGATTACTATGGGCAAAATTATCAGTAGCTTATTATTCTAGCTCAGAGTATTTATCCTATGATATTGATTTTATTACAGAAAACCCCTTACACTATGTAATAGCTACTATAAAATCTGATGCTTTGCACTGCTAGTTTAAAAATAGCACTATAATATTTAAAATAAATGTGCGGCAAATTATTTTAAAATTGTGGAAAAGACAAAATCCAGTGCAGTGCAAAATGCCAGTTTTCAAGAGAGAAAACAACAAAATACTAATATTGCCTTAGTCGATATTTCAGTTTTAGGTAAAATTCACCTTGAAATCTAGCCATCAATTTCTTATAACACCAGAATTGATTTTTTTAAAAATCTAGTAGTAACTTCATTTAAATCCAGTCTTTCTAAATCTGTAGCACTTCAGAAAATGTAACTGAGTGGAAGAAGTCTCTTTTTTCAGCTTTAAATCCTATTTGGTGAGTACCTAAAATAATACAATATGCACCGTGAATGAAAGTATGAGTCTATGTGTGCATGTATACTCCTCTCGGGATCCTTTTAAGGATGCTGGCTGCATACAGATTGTTGGTGCAAGATCACCGCTGTATGGAAGGGTCTGAAGATTTTTAGCTTCAAGCTCTTTTTAAGAACTTGGGAGGTCTAGATTCAACAGTCAGAAGTGGGAAAGAGTATGCACTTGAAGAGAATGGCTTTATGAAACCCTTCAAGTATTTAAGAATTAGAGCTATTAAATGCATGATCTATGACTTTTAAAGCTCTGATCTGCCTAATCTTTCTTCCATCCCTCTCCCCCAAAGGCATTAATAAAGCCCAAATTAAGCCATGCCAAATCCTCATTTTCCATCCGAGTTTGATGTTTCAAAGGCTATGCAGTTCTACCTTTGTTTTGACATACAAAATGTCACCTTTGCTTGGAAATGCACATATTGGGTAATAAAAGAGGAAATAAAGACTTCCCCTATGTTGTAATCTGTGTGTTATGGTCTGCCAGCAATCAACAGGGGCAGGTGTTAAACTCACCATCCTGTCTTAGAAGCTGTTCTTTATTTAATCAAATTCCTTTTACTCCCCGTAGGGGATGTCTAAAACAGGAGATTCATCATATCTATTAGCCACTTTCTCTAAAGGTATGATAACAAACTACCCCAGACTTAGATGTACCCAAAAGTCGCCGAAGTGTTCCATCCCTAAACTAGCATCAGCCTGAGCTGTGCAGACACATCAGCGCATAGTCAAAGGCACCCTGGGCTTTGTCTGTCTTGGTGCAAAAGTCCTGCGATGCCTGCAAGCGATAAACCCCAACCACTTAGCTTTGCCCACTGCCAAACCTGTGGCTTGAAACAACGCCTTGGTAGAAAGGCAAATTTCTCAGGTGAACAGTATCTTTTATGAGACTGACTGGCGCACTTAGAAGAAACAGAGAAGCTCTGGAGGCCACCAGCCTTGCTTCAGACCAATACGGATAGAAGCAGCAATGTTGGAACTAAGTTCTTCTTTTGCTTCCTTTCAGACCTGAAGAAAGACTTATGTTCCTGAAAGCTTTTTTTTCCCCTCCATAATTATTTTCATTGGTTTCATAAAACATTTTATTTCTCTTCACAGCCCATGGCATGATTACAGCCACAGAGTATAAAGGCCAGAGCAGCATTTTACTATTCCCAATAAGATTATTAGAGAAACATCTTAGTATTTTGTAAACCCAAGTTTTTTACCTTCTACACACAGGTGGTGCCGCTTCCCCACCATTGCTTTTAACTATTTCAACAGAAAGAAAAAGAGCATGTCACGGAGATTGCAGAAGGAGTAATTTCCATCTGTGAATCCCCCAGTGCCACCTTTGGACAGGTCAAGAGGAATCATTCAGCAGCAAGTATTAGACCCCAGGAGCTGAGCCGGTCCTTCCAAAGGTCTTTCAGCTGAAGCTGGACACCTCAACCCTTTCTGTCCTCCCTGCCAAGCATATTGCCTTCCCTCTACCCATCACATCAGCTAGAGGGTCAGCTACTGAAAGTGCCACCTGAACTGCACAGCTCTGAATGCTGATGAGCTGCACTGGAGAGTGTTAAATTGAATCTGGCCAGCCTGTAAATCAGGATCATACATTTCTCCCCTCACTATTAATTTATTCAGTAGAGGAAGGCATTTCATACACTGAGTTTTAGTGTCTGTTATTTGATGGTAATCGATTAATTTTTAACTATCTTTCAGCCCTCTGATGTTCTATAAATAGCCTAAGCTAATAGAGACATTTTTACACTAGGAATGCAGATCCACTGTGAGGTTATTTGAAAGAAAAAAAAAGGAGTCTAGTCTAGTATGTTTGTTCAATGTGTTATTAACTTGGAAAGGAAATTGAGCTATAGTGAACTACATAGATCTGATTCTGACAGCTGCAAACAATTCACAGTGAAAATGACTCAGCCTAATTCACATTTTTTAATTCTTTTCTCCCCCACTTTCTTTTGCAGCCAAATAAAGGGTTCAAAATGACCTTGAGTTGAAAACCCTAAATTTATCTTAGTGTTTTCTTCTTTCTTAGTGTTATATCCAAAACTTCCTTACAGGGAAGTCAGCAAAATCAGGGGAAAAACCCAAACAACAAAACCCCTCCCCTCCCCTCCTAGTTTATTGTGAGGTTTTCAGATCCTGAAAAGGGAGGAATAATATGAATATAGATTTGATTCACTCAGCAATTCCCTATAAGAGAGAGCTCAGACCTTAATAACACGAATGGCAAATGCAGAGCTCAGGTGCCGTGGAAGGCGCATGACAGGGGATTGGAGGGAGCATGGGGCAGTGGCTGCCAGCGGGGAGTCTCATGTCACACTTCACTTGAGAAAAGGAGACTCATCATTGGCAGGGGACAGGCTGAAACTTCACCCAGGGTAGATTTCAGCCCTGTTCCTCCAGCTGCTAGAACAGCAACACAACTCTCCATTGCTTTCCCCTTCATTTCCTGGTACCTTTCTGATGCTTTTTGGTGTACCTTCTCATTTTGCTTCAAATACTTTCCAGATAGTGCTGTGGGCAATGTAAGTTGTTGTTCAGAAATTCAGTTTGGAGGGATAGGATTGACACAAATGCTCAATTGTGGTGGGAAACTCAGAAACATTAGTGGTCTTTTTTTTTTTTTTTTTTTTTTTAATTTACATTTTCCCTGTTAGTTCACCCTGAGATCCCAATGGCATAATTTACTAATTAATTACTATTATTAGCTAATGGCAGTGAAAACTGAAATTACTGCCTGCCTTAAGCATAACAAAATTGACAATAAATCTGTAGTCTGTGAATCACTTTCTTGTACAGGTCTGTTAACCAAACACCAACAGCAGTGGCTGCCTTGACGCTTGCCAGAAAACCATCTCGTCCACTCTGGTGCACAGCCTTCATGTTCCAAAGAGAGGCGCAAGTAAGATAAAGGATGGACACTTGTGTTCCTGGGCACTGGGTACACAGAGGCACTACCAGATTTGAGAGGGCTTTGTCCTCTACCTGACCAAAAACCACGGGTGATGGTTCTGCGGAAATAGGGGCTGGAATTGGCCCTTTCAAACAGCAGCACATTCATTATCTCCTGTTTGTCACAGCAAGCGTGCACCCAACAACACAGAGATGGTTACTGCTATCAGCACCAGGTACTTGCGGGTTGAATGCAAAATGTTTTGGGGGTTTCTTCAGATTTGCATTCTCCATGTACATACATGCCACTTTTTAATGCCAAAATGTAGGCCTCTAAATCCCTTGCAGGTGTCTAAACAAGCACTCTGCTTTGCAAAATCACTGAGTCTGTTGAGTTCCCTTGAGGATTCTGCCTCAGCCTAGTACTGCCCCATGTGATGGGTGAGATTATTGCACTTAAGTGCTCAGAGGTCTTTCAGAGAGCTGTGGTGCAATTAAGCAATGGGTAACAGGTATATGAAATACAAGGGAGCTGCTGTGTTGAATGGGAGACTTGCCTCACCCAAACGTGTTTCAAGGATTCTGCCTTGGTGGAGTCAGCAAGTGGCAGTGGAGGAGTCTTCCACACCGCTGGGGTGGGCAACACGCAGGAGTTACTTTGGGATACATCAAAGGCAGTGTGCAAGGTGGGGAACCAGCAGGGAAAAGCCTGAATAGGTTTCTCAAGGATGTGGCTGAAAACAGGAAGAAGAGGAGGAGGGGCACCTGAACAGCGAGCGAGGAGGCTGCAGGAGACAGGAGGTGTGGGGATGCCAGCAGCAGAGCTCAGGAGGTCAGTGCGGGGCCCTGGCAGTGGTTGTGCCAAGACTGCCGGGCAAGGGAGTGCTGCTAAACCCGGGAAATGCACTGCAAGAGGGAGGTGGCAGCAAAGCAGTTCTCAAGGGTGGGAAGCACTACGCTCTGCAAGCCAAATGCTCTGGCAGTAGTCCTGTGCCATCCTCTCACAGCCACTGCGGTAGGTATAGATGCCTGGACATGGGAATGGGGGAGAGCCAGGAACTTCTCTAATTCACTCTGCACCTACTTTGCAGGTTAGCATCACTTCCCAGTCGCATGGGAACCCTACCCTCCATATGCAGCTACTTGCATTGGTCAGTGCTATGCAATTTTCCAAAATACATGCATGACTTTTTCACTGTGCCTTACATGTTCCAGGCAGCCCATCCTCCAGGCTCAGCCTTGCCCCAGTCCAGATGCAACCCGCTGTTATAACCCTCCCTGAGAATTAAACTGCAGAAGACGTTCTGTCTGAGAGCAGGTGTATGGGTTTGTGTCTGTATGCATGTGGATGCCTATATAACAATTATTCTCTCTCCCAATCTGAAACAGTGGGTGGTCACTAATGTTAGACCAAAATCAATAGGTAGAGAAGAAACTGTTTACAAAAGCATGACAATGACTAGGCCACTCAAAAAGGAAGTTAGCATCGTTACAAGAAGAAAACACTCAGAAGAGGGCTGTAATTTAGGGCCTAGATACCACAGTGACTGGGAACTGCATAGACAGATTAGGCAAAACATTAAATTTGTTTAGACAGACAAAACGCAAGAGTCAGATTAAAGAAATCAGCTTCAATATAGCGAAGGGAATACTCTCTCACCCTCCAAAAGTATACAAAAGACAGCAAAAACAAGAAGCTGCCAGCCAAAATTACCAATGCAGTTCCATTTAACAAAAAATCAATATTACAATAAGATGCCAGTAATGAAAGAAAAACCACAGCAGTATCTCAATAAAGATTACAAATTACAAGATTATAAATGGAGAGCCACAGTCATTTTGGACAGACAAATACGACCACAGTACAACTGGAGGCCAAACGATGGTTTAGGAAAAATGCCTGCAGCTTTCAAGAGAGCCAATGGGAGAAGCAAACATGCATCTAAGGGCAGAATTTGGCTCTAGGACTAGCCCCTGAATAATTGTGGCATGGAGATATAGAATATTGCAGAAATAAGAGACCTGCTCGTTAGAAACCCATCTAGACAAACCCATGGGAAGATCCTGGAGTAAAATTTCTGCCATTTATTTTTTTCAAGAATCTGGTGCCAGTCTTGAGTTATCTTTAAGGCACCAATTTTAGGAATGATTTCTCTTCCATCCAAAGAGCTCTTAAGTAACTTACAGGCATTTGACAAACAAGATTCACAATGCTCCAAAACCTGCTCCTACAGATGCCGCTGGTGAGGACTCCTCACTGTGACGATGCAAGACCCGTCTCACCAAAAAGACAATAAACCAGGTAAAAATATGTGTCTCGTTTTGGAAATGAGAGAAACCACAGCTAAGGAATACTGAAGTGACTGGTTCGAAGTCTTGCAATGAGTCAGAAATAAAAGAAGAAACACAGGACTTCCATTGAATCAGCTCATTTAACTCTCAGCCCATCTCAGCTTCTGTGCAAAAAGCTTATTTAAACAAGACAAATAACACTACACACACACCCCGCACACACCTCCAGGACACACTTTCATTTTCATTCTGGCACATCTCTATCATCAAATCACTAAACAAAAAGCAGAATCTTCCGTGTAGAACTGAGACTTCTTTCTGTTTGTGCAGTGGTTTCGCAGCATCTAAGCCCATGCTTAAGAGATGTTTGTTCATCCTTGTCCTCTTTATTTCATTAGACAGTACTTTCACAGGACAGAGTATTGTCAGGACTTTTTATTTCTAAATAAACAAGTTGGAGAAAACCAAAACAAACTGCGTTAGAGGCTCAGGACAGATACTAAATGGAATCATGAGAAGGTATGGTGGAAATTACTAAACTGAATATGTAGATAGCACCTCCAGAGAATGATAGAAAGCGTAGGTATGCCATCAGGGCAGCAAAGACTTCAATATAGGCAGAGATATCTACCAGAGCTGGAAAGGAAGCTTTAGCAACAGATCACAAAGAAAATATAGATTGAAGCCAATAAACTGCAGGAAAACTAAAATCAAAATGATAGGTGAAAGAAATGCATGTATCCACATTGTGAGAAGTCCATTGAATTGAGCAAATGATACTCCTCCTAGGGGAATGATTCATTACCATATGGAAAAGACATAGCCTATGATAAAGGATGGGGGGAAATCACTGAATAGCAGAATCTACCTACAGAAATTGAAAAAGAACATTCTTGTTGAATTGTGGCAAAAGTACTTCAAAATTCCAACAGGCCTGACTAGCACAGATATGGAGGGAAGAAAAAAAAGCATGCTAAAATATGTGATATCATGCCCACAAGCAAAGGTGAAGGTCGAATCAGAGAAAATTTTAAATGCGCTGAGAAACAAGCAGCATCAGCAAGAGTGGTGCCAGAAACGAACAGATTTTATTCATCTCTACCTCAGGACCAAAAGAGGGGGAAAAAAGAAATACTGGAAGCCCTTCTTAGTTAGGGGCTGCGTCTCCATGCCACTGACCTACTTATACTTCAAGCACTATGTTTGAAGAGACATGCTAATGCTCAAGAAAAAGGTCTTATACCACAACAATATTGTATTACAACAGTGCACACAGTCTGGCTGTTAGGGGATTTATAAGCCAAGCGCACAAATAGACAGTAATGAGTTACTCACCAGAGGCTGTCAGCAAAGTTGCTAATTAGTACAAATGGTAGTAGATTTTGTAATACTGTCCCCTGCTTTAGTGGGAACTGTTCCAAGACCACCTAACCTGTATCTCACTGGATAAAAAAAAACCTTACTCCCCTTAGTCCAGCATGACATTTCTGACGATTTTAAAGTATGAGACAAAATTGGAGTTAAAATGGAAACTCAGGTGCAAACTTAACCATCAGAACAAACTGACTCACAACCGCCTAATTCCTGATGAGACACCCCACATGCAGAAAATAATTACTCCTCACTCTCATCACGAAAGACCTGATCCACTGATGTCAACAGAAGCCCTTCAATTGAATTCTGTAAGAACTGGGCCAAGTCCCAAGATTGTGTGTGCCACTGCTGCTGTGGATAGCAATACACCTTGAGTTACTGAGTCTACAAAACTGATAAAAACCTCTGTTAACCAGCAGTTATAGTACTTCCATTATACACAACGTGCAGCTAAAACCATCAGAAAAGGCAATTAGAGGGGACACAGTCCTAATATGCTACCATCAAACAGAGCAATGCTTTATCTTCTCAGAATTTCAGAGGATCACAACAACAAAACTGTTGACATATTAAAGTCTCTATTAAGAAATATGGTGCTGAATGGAAAATAAGGAGAATTATTGATTGGTTATTACAGATTAAATATTTTTCTTATTTAAGAATTGCAGCAAAGTTGCATTCCTGTTCCCTCTGCCAATGAATGCACAGAAAAAACAGCACATCAAATTTAATGAGTTTTTCTGGCACTACTTCCTTCAAAAATAATCAGGTTTTAAAAACCACTGACCTGTCTAGCCACTGAGAATGTAAGACATTTTCTATTAAAGTATGTCTTTCTATCAGCAGAAATATTTTCTGTAATATTTTCTACTGTAAAAAGCCCTAGGAAATTAAACTAGATCAAAAATATTTAATATGTATTAAAAAAACAATTTAGACAAGAAAGGTCAGTAATCGAAAGGTGTGATACCTACAATCAGAGCCAAGTTACAAAAAGGTTAGCCATTTATAGCCAACTTAAACAACACACAATTAAGGTTAACTTGGCTCTGCTGGTGTATATAAACCCACACATGAGGATTGTGGGGGGCTAAGACAGTTTCAGCAGTGTCTTATTTACCTTGGCCATTTTCTTGACTAACGTTTTGTAGACCAGCTCTATTTGTAGACATCACACCTTTTCACACATTCTTTACACTTGGCATCTAACTAACACATCCTAAATGTTTGCCCCAAACACTGTATTTTGTTTAGAAAAAAAATTTGTCAGAAGTCCGTATGTACAAGAATAGAGAAAAAGACATCCTGTTCCATCAATGAACGTGCAAATTCCTGTGTGTCACAAATTCAAACCACAAATTCATCGTGACACTCTTTTACAGAGGATTAGAGGAGTTGGGAAATGAGAAGGAGACTTACCACCTGTAGATCACCCATTCAAACACAGCTGGACTGGCCATCATGAAAAATTGCTATTACGAGATGGTGGCCTGGGGAGCTGTAGGATATGAAAAGCTGATAGGGAGAGAAAAAAAAAAAAAAAAAAAGTCTATCAAAATATATTTCAGCAGCTCAGACGTTTCACTAGAGGAAAAAGTTAACCGAAAAATGGTTGCTTTCTACCAGAAATTTATCTGTATTGTAAAAAACGAATACATTTCAGCTCCATTCCCTTCTCAAAGTAAATGGGTGTATTTTATACCAGGGGTAATTCAGTCCCATGATATCTCAACCACATTATGTGCCAATTCTCTTCTACCAGCTTTGCTCCCCTGACAGAGTATACATCGTGCAGTGCCCAGCATACAAGGACCTCCAAGAACTAGATTTCATGAATGCCTGGGCAGATGCCTCCCCTCACCAGCCAGGAAAAGCCTCAGCACAGTTGCAAAGCCTGGCAGTGGAGTTAATTTGCCCAGAGAAAAGAGCAATGTGTTACAGTTCCTTGTAGTAACCAGGAATAACACACTTTTTTTTTTTTTTTTCCTCTGTTCGGTGATTTCAGTGCAACTCAGGCTCCTAAATGCTTTTATGGATCCAGGCCAAAACATATTCAGTAATAGATACTGAAACAAATTATTTCATGTGCCAGTTCTGTAGGTTAATTCACATAAGTGAGAAAACAGTTCTGATTGAAGGGCGGAGTGATTTTTAAAAATTTGATTCATACAGAAGTGTTAACAGCCTTTTGCTTATACCCACAATTGCTGAACAGAATAGAATCAGTGGAAATGTTATTTCCAAGTTCTGTGGTGTAAATAAAACCTCCTCTCTCTGACTCACATAGTGAGTCATTTTTGTCTGTACGTATTTATGCCGAGGGGGGATATAACTTTGTGCTCTGAGCATTCTTTTCATGGAGGCTTCTCATGTCTTAGATTCTCTGTTGCTCTTGCTTTCTGTGGACTCTTAAAATCTCTATCTCCAGTAATCTCCCTCTTGTTTACTGTAACCTCATCCCACTTGTTCAGCTTGCTGTCATGAGTGAAAAAAGCCATGAAGTTATATCAGTTGCAGTGCTGGCACATTATAGGGAATTATATAGAAAATTATAAAATAAGCATGAAAGGCTGCATTAGAGCAGCAACACCCAGGCAAATTTACACCTTGTATGTACAATAACTGTACGGCACCTTCAATTACTTCAGCTGAAAATGTCCGAACATCTCTTTTTTTTTTTAAGAACCTTTCTGTTCACTGTTTTTACCAAACCACCCTCACTTACGCTAACAACAGCTGGCCCCAGCCCATGTGTAAAGGCAAAAGGCTGCTTAGTCCTTGTGACAGAGAAAGGAATGGAAACTAAAACCAGCCACATTCCCAGCACACATCCATATGTGCTGTCTCTATTTTTAGCCTTCTGAGAGTCCTGTGAGACGAAGTGAGATGCAAAATATTTATGGGAAACAAAGATGGGGAGCAGGTGAGACTGTAGCCCTCCCTCTTACTAAGGTTGTGTGCCACAGGCATTGCAGGCCATTTAAGTCCCCTAGAACACCGGTCAGTTTAAGAGTTTGGGCTAAGAATGTACCTGTCCAACACGTGCCACAAGCTGTACTGGTTTGTGATAATTCCGTGAGAGCTGTTGAGCTGTTTTCAAAAGACAAAGAAGAGGAAAAGTCCCTACTTTGTTCGCATCCTTATCTTTGCTGTGAATAGCTCTGGAACCACCTCTGCTTTGCCATCATTCCCGTTCCCTGTCCGTGCATGTGCCGTTCCCACAGAGCACGGTGTCCTTCCCTGCATCCTCGCAGCCCCCTGACGGGGCCAGGTGCTTCTCTTACTGCCTACAAGCTTCCTAGATTTCTGCGCCTATCCCTACAGGGTAACCAAAAATGATCTAGGCCTATAAAGAGGAGCCAAAACTGACTATTTGCAGAGGATGAAGGACAATGCCCATCTCTACTGCAGAGTGTTGTTTTACCCTTAAAATATCCTGAATGTTAAATGAGACAAGATTCTAATGGGGGGGAAAAATCATATGTAGTCAGGTGCATATGAATAAACATATATCATAACTACATGCAGGAGAGGGCCTAGATTAACAGTTTCAAAATATAGTATTTTATATATATATGCAAAACAAAACTATGTGTATATACACAAGAGACTTGATTTGTGGAGAGTGTACTTCCAAATCCAAATTACCTAAGAGAAGCAAGAGTTATGCTACTTACTTAATTCTGGCAAATTATGATGATAAAATTTTTTTGCCTTCTGTGAAATAGATGCAGCCAGTGGAGGTTTTAAACAACTCAACCTTAGTTGCCAAACAAATCAAACGTTCAAAAAGATTACGGACATTAGCAGACAATGATTTTTCTGTTTATTGATTCTCTGTAAGGAAAAAATTAAATAGTAGGCATTAGAGGAATATCACACGTACTGGCTCACACATAATACATCGGGAGGGCATGTTAATACTTTTGTTTTACTTCACTTAGTGTGCCCAGTTTTTCCCATGGCTTGTATGACAAAAGCAACGTGTTTCAGCAGGCACAGCTCTGTAATTCAACACAGTGGATCAGACTAACAGCAGAATATATGAGACATACACCAATAAAGCAGCTAGCAGGTGTTGTCTTGGAATTTCTTAAGTGTTCTCAGCAAACCAGGTGCCCACAGGAAGAAGGCAATTTTGTATCAGTTATATCTTTACACCTGTTTGCAAATGCTGATACAGACCCCTATACCACGCACTTAGCCAATAGGAAGCTAACGTACAGTAGTGACTAACTGATAATTAAAGAAAACTTTAGGAATACCATAAAATATCTGGCACAGAACTCTATCATCCGCTTAGCAAAGGCTGTTCTGCCATGCACTTATCATACTGCTCTTCCAGCTTTCATAACAATTAAGATGGTGTATCTGTGTGAATCAGGGGTTCGGTGCAATTTTCAGTGTGCTGGCTGTTTTATTGTTGTCTGATGGCTCCTTCTTTAGTCTGCAGAGGGGATCACTCTATTACTGTGGTTTAGACGGCTCACAGGTTGGCCCTTGCCCCTCTCTTTCATGAAGTAAGTATAATTAGATGATAATGCCCTTCTTGTCAAAACTTACCACTTATTTAAGCCTGCAGTAATAATTTCAATTTATTAAAGACTTAGTCAGATAGTGTTATTATCACTGTTTATTCAAACGGACATTCTTTTTCCCCTTTTTTTTTTTTTTCCCCCTCCAGGGGAACAAAAGACATAATTCCTGCAAACAGATATAACAAACCTGTCAAGTTCTCAAATGGTTAAGTTGAGCATTTTACTTGGAAAGGCTGACAAATTTTCTTCACTTCAAAATATCATTAACACCAATAACACATTTGCCCAAGCCTATTTCTAAGTTGTAAAAAAAGATTGCTACAGATTAAGACCCTTGATATAATGCTATAAGCTCCTAACAATGGTATCTTTTATAGTGAAGAGCAACTGCAGACACAAATTGCCCCCTTTCCTGCACCTTTTTCACAAAAATCAATATTAAAGTAGTAGCTGCCTTAACTCTCCCATAGACTATATGAGAAAAAACCACAGCCACGCTTAGGACAGTTTAGGTCAATAAAGAATCAATACTGTGGTTGAATCTGTAGAAAGATAAAAGACTTGGAACTCACTACAGTGTGCCCTATTGTTTCTCTCTATTTTGAAAAGAAGCTGAAGTGCCTCACATTTTTTTAAACTAGCAATGAATTTAGTGTTTGTGGAAAGCGAGGGAGGTCACTGGAGGCTGCATGTGGCTTCAGTGTCTGCAGATGAGGGGTCTGATCTTGTTCACCCACACCTCCCATTTAGTTCAAGGGGAGTCTAGGGAGCAAGAAGAATGCAGCACTGGGCCCCAAGCGGACTGGAAACCAAAACACTGTAACACACTTCCATCAAGCCCAACTCATTTATTAACTATGGAGAGACTACCCATAAAAACTCAGGAATGGAAGGGGTTCTTATCATGATTTCTAGCTCCCTGTCCATTAGGAAGAAGAGAGCTGATTTCAAGCAGAGAAAGCTCTCTGATGTATTTGGCAATTGCCAGACACGTAGATCCCACTTACAGCTGAAGTCAAGCTCACTTTCCGCATTTCACATTGTGATTTGACCAAATTTGAACTCCTTGTGAAAAAACACAGGTTCAGGAGCAAATAAATATCTCAACAGACATACAGGCTTACACGCACACACGCCTACACACGTGGTTTGGATTTGTTTGCCTCTGCTATATCCCTTTTCAGTGCACTGTACACTGTGTTTCCTTTATAAGCCTGAGAACTGCAACCATATACCTGTCTGGAGAGTAACTGAACGTGAAAAAATATTGGTTTGTGTGGACTGGAGAGTTCAGATAAAAACAATTTATGAGCCCAAATCTTCCAAATTCTTTACTTGAAGATGCACTTTGTTATCCTACAAGGGGCAGCTTCTAACACTTCTCAGCTTACAGCAATAGCTCCTGCTTGCAAAAGCTCAGAGAAAATCTAGATAAAGCTGGAACTACAGCTCTTTACAAAAATTGGTAAGGAAGTGGGTAGCAACAGAAAAAGACAGCCACAGTTTTAAATGCATGTCTGTTGAAAGAAATGACTGCATTCTTGAAAAGCTGGGGCTCTCAAATTCATAGGGAACACTCTCACCCCTGCCCTGTGGTTTAGTTATGATTAGAAAAAACAAACGTGTTTTTAACATTGTAGACCGAAATGTTCGGACCTGTAAGATGCCCTAATGAACAGTTAAAGAGTAAGCCAAGTTGTTTACATGAAGAATAAATGCAATTGTTCTATTCAGCATGAACAGGATTTTCTAGCTAAATAATTGGTCATTATTAATAATAATTAATATCATTATTACTATTACTGGGGTAAAATTATCTTTTAATTTATTATATTGCCTGGCTCCTTTTCTACAGCACAAGATCTTCTAATCATCCTGACCTCCCTGTCTTCCACTGCAAATACTGGAAACATGGAAATGCATGGCAGTAAATGCACACCCAGGACAATCTTGGCATACTGACAAAAGAGTTTCTGAGGTGCTCCAGTTTGGAGCAGTACTTCACATCAAGGAGAAGATCGAAAATATCCGCTCTTTGCTCTAACCCTAGCACAATGTCAGAGAAAGAAGACATGTAAATAAGCAAATAATCAGAGTCTTCAGGGTAGAAGTCTCAATGGTTTTAGCAGGACATTGTGGAGGTCCAACAAAGCACTCAACTAAAGTTGCCTCAAACATTCACTACTGGAGTTCTCAGAAGCAAACAGCAAAATTTCTAAAGTTCAACTATTTCACTTCTATGGCTCAGACTTTTTTTCTATTCAAAATACGCTCTTCCTCTGTCTTTTGTACCTAAACAGTGTCTTCTTTTACTATTCTGTTGTCTCTTTCCCACAGCCTCTCCTTTCAGACAAAGCTGCTGCTCATCTCTTTCTCCAGCCCTGGCTATACTTTTCATCCTTGCTGACCATTTCCTCAGCTCCTTCTTCAGGGCCTATATTAAGCTTCTCAGACCTTTCCGAATTTGTGGTGAGATTCTGCCACAGCATTCCTTTTGGATGGCTCTTGCTACCTGACACTCATCTGGAAAGGTCTGATAACATCTGTCTGTGTGCTGGTGTCCCAAAAAGGTTTGGAAAGGGAGATGTGCTGGGAGGTTTAACACAGATTGTCAGATGTACTGCAGCTTCACAGAGGGCTTCAAACAAGTTAGACTTTGTGATGGGAGGTGGGGGAAGAAAAGCAAAGTGCATTGACCTCTTTCAGTCTAATGACACAGAGATACATTCACTCTGCAAATAGCCAGCGTGGGTTAAGATTTTAAGGCCCTCCAGTTGATTGTTACCACCTATCTGCTGGCAACTTAAACGGCCAGTGAAAGCAGCCTGTTGGCTTTTGTGCTGAAGCAGTTTAGGGAGCTATCAGACATTCACCCAGCTGGGTTACTGTTCCAGTTTGTTCCCAACAAGATGCGTGCCCTAATTATGGCTGAGGTTAGGTTTTGGGTCAAAGTATGGCTTTAGTTCTGAAAGACTTATTTTCCTAAACTTGCCACTAACTCATTTTATCAAACCCACACCAGACAAATACAGTACTGCTTGCTTTCAGCCTTATAGAGTAGCTCAGACAGCAAGCCTGACAAGAGAGTAGGCTCTGAGTAATCTCCCCCCTTAGTTACTCCATCATCAGCTGAACAATGCCAGGACTAATCCTGCTCTCACTGACTTTCAGTAGCACAGGGTCAAGCGCAATATCATTATCTTTTCGTTTGATTTACAGTAAAATATAAAATCAGAGCTTTAAATAGTGAGCAAACGTCAAAACCTTAACAGTTTTTTTCCCCCCATATCTCCAACAACATTTCTTACACTTCCCCTCTCCAATTAACAATGCCTTTTTGAGCCAGCTCCTGAGATGCATCTCTATGCGTTTGTGTGCTAGTGCACAGGGCATGGTAAAAGTCTGATCCTTATTATAGCCTGTAAGACAAAAATAGTTCTAGACTTACTTGACTTTTGTAAAAGGCAGAAACAACAAAAATTAATCTTTACACAAACAACCCAAGAGAGCATTTAGTGGGGCTTTTCAATCTATTCATGATCTGTAATTCCCAGCCCCCAAAGTTTCCATGTTACGGCTTAATATCTAGGGAGTCCATATGTTGAGGGAACACAGCAGAACCAAAATGAGCTGAAAAAAGAATGTATTAGATTCAAACATGGTATAAAACAGTACCCAAGGAGCCCTTGCTTCATTTTCTCTACCTGGAACCATGGGACAGTGCAGCCATCTCAGCCTCATTGAAGTGTGACATTTCTTTTGAATATGACAGTGGTGGCGACCTTGTCATTAACTGATGCTGCTAGCAACACTTCAGCTTTCATAATTCAGTTATTTTTCAAGCCACTGGTTACTGATCCCCCAATATAATTTCAATATAATTAAACCATATTAAAAATAATAATAATAAAAAATCAGCACACCTTCTGATCAAATACTAGTCAATGTTTGACTTGAACTTACTAAGCAAGGAAGTTTTCAGTTATGGTTTAAGCAGTATCCTTAACTTCTTGTTGTCACGCCTGGCATTCAGGCATGCACACGAGAGCCCCTGTTACTCTGTAGCTTCTTGCTCTGGCTGAGGCATAGATCGAAATTTTTCAGTTGTAATGCTAAGGAGCTAGGGCTGGATCTTTTGCCACAGCTGTGTCAGGGCTAAGCAGAGCTACGCAAAGCCATGTTTACTTCCTTCCTGTATTCACACCCACCCTCTGGGAGGCAGGTAATGCCTGATTTGGCCTGTGTGCAGCCTCTGGGCTAGAAACGTCTTGCTTCTCCTAGGTGACCCCTAGGACTGCTGGTAGCATTGCACTGCTTGGTTAGAGGAATCTGTCAGGAGCCAATTTTTCTGTGTTGCTAGAACCTCCTCAGAGACCAACCTGTTCCTTGGATTTACCGTTCTGAAAGAGAAAAAAAGAGACAGGCTTCTGGGAATGAAATCTGCCTCCAGTTTTATAGGCACAAAGATGGTAGATGGTCAAATGCAAGTGCTATCCTAGGGTGGCAAACCATCCATGTGCAGTCTGCTGTTGCATAGCATTGGCCCTGTAAGCACAACAGCCGGTCTGCATGCGCATATGCCAATGGCTGTGGAGTAACATGTGTGTCTGCAGAACTGAGGCAGGGAAGGCATTGCTGATGCCTTTGAAAACCTGATCCTGATCTCTTTTTTTCATATGAATCCTGTGTTAAGCACACTTAAATTCCTTTCTTTCTTTCTGCACTTTTTTACTTCTGCCATTGGCAACAACCACCAGAAACCTGAGAACGTTGCTAATTTCCTGGTGGATTTGTCCTCTCCTGCTTGGCAAGACTAGTCATTCTTCCCTTCCATTTTGTTGCCCCAAATCACCAGCCCTCTGTATGTGTGAGCTTAGCGCACTTTGCAAAGGAAAAGTTGACATTGCTGCCTTTCCATCATGGCCTTCACCTACCATTGCTGTGCTTCCTTGTTTCCCTGTGCTTGGCTGGGAACATATTGCAAGTTGTGAATTCAGTAGAGGTCCTTTATGGATGCTCAGCAGCAACCTAGTTAAAATTCATCCAAGAAAGGAAGGAAAGAGAAACAGCAGCTTTACGGATGCCAACAGTGCTCTGCAATGTTTCAGGAGATGAGGAGCTAGTCTCAGGTGTCCCTCTCCTCTCAGCTTGCCATTCATTTGAAGTCTTCCAATTCAAAATGAGTCATTCTACCTCTTCCCCTTCTTGAGCAACAAACCCCCAAAAGAAGGTTCCCTGAGGAAATATGAGGGCCTAAAAATTCAGTCCTCTGAAAGTTGCAGGGTGATGTTAATCCCATCTAGCGGGATTCTGACAAGCCTGAGAGGTGGGCCCATGTGAACCTTGCAAAGTTCAACAAGGATGAGGTCCTGCATGGGGGCTGGGACAATCCCAAGCACAAACACAGACTGGGCAGAGAACAGATTGAATGCAGCCCTGAGGAGAAGGACTTGGGGTGTTGGTGGACAAGAAGCTCAACATGGCCCAGCAATGCATGCTTGGAGCCCAGAATGCCAACTATATCTTGGGCTGCATCAAAAGGAGCGTGACTGAGTGTGGTTGAGGGAGGTGCTTCGCTCCCTCTGCTCCACTCCTGTGAGACCCCACCTGCAGTACTGCGTTCAGCTCTGGGGCCAACATAAGGACAGGGGCTTGTCAGAGCGAGTCCAGAGGAGGCCACAAAGATGATCAGAGCTGGAGCCCCTCTGCTATGAAGACAGGCTGAGAGAGTTGAGGTTGTTCAGCCTGGAGAAGTGAAGGCTCCAGGGAGACCATAAAGCAGCCTTGCAGCACCTACAGGGAGCCTACAAGTAAGCTGGAGAGGGACTTTTTACAACAGCATGTAGTGATAGGCCAAGGGGGAAAGGCTTTAAGTTGAAAAAGGGTAGATTTAGACAAGGTATTAGGAAGAAATTCTTCACTGTGAGGATGGCGAGGCACTGGCACAGGTTGCCCAGAGCAGCTGTGGCGGCCCCATCCCTGGAAGTGTTCAAGCCAGGCTGGATGGGGCTTGGAGCAGCCTGGTCTAGCAGAAGGCGCCCCTGCCCATGACACGGGGCTTGGAACTAGATGATCCTTAAGGTCCCTTCCAACTCAAACCATCCTATATAAATACATTTCATTCCTGTCCTCTGCCTGAAATTCTGCAGCCGTTACAGTCACAGCCAATAACTACAGAAAGGACTAGAGATAGTTATTTTTCAGTTGGTGAAACAAAGATCTAATTTTTGCAGCAACTTTGCATGCTACATCACAGCTCAAAGACTTGTTTTGGAGCCAGGCAGTATGTGACCCCTGTAACAAAAGATTTGAGAGGTAACACAGCCATGTCTTTAATTACACTGCCGTTAACAGTTGCACTTCACAACACACACAAGATGACAGAAACTGGAGAACACAGAGTTGGATTCAAACTAAAAGAAGATGTGAAAGTTTCAATTAACACAATCCTGCATGATTTAAGAAAAATATTCAGGAGTGGTATTTATTTAGCCTGCAGCCAAAGTCCATTACTGAGAATTACTCTTAATTAGAGTTGTGCAAGGTTGGGAATATCCACTCCTATCATGATTCTTTCACCTACCAGAACTACCAAGCTTGCTGCGCCTCTGGCATTTCTAGCCTGGTTAGAAAAATAGCTAGATGATAAAAGTATTATTTTAAACAAGATAATCTAACCAGTAACACATAGAAAAAATATTTGTTTTACTTGTCCTTTTAATCTGACATTCGCAGCATCATCAAAGCAGCTCTGTTCAAAATATTGCCCCAAAAAACCTGTGTGAGGACAAGGTTTACCAAAGACTGAACCACTATTAAACAAATGAATGCTTTGTCTGAGGGTTTTCTGTCATTAATTGCTAATTTCTCTTCTTTGGATGAACACAACCCAGACTGTTCCCTTTCCAGTGGCAGCTCTAACTGGATTCAACACCCAGCGAAATTTTTGGGTAGGGTAGTAGATTAAGTACATGGCCTCACCAGCAACATGAAACAGGTATGGTGTGCAGGACTAAGGAGAAATACTCACTCGGGAAGAAGACCAATATACGAGCAAAAGTCAGCTTTCATCAATAACAACATCTCAGAGGTCTAGGAGAGAGCTCAAAAGACTGCCCAAACAAACCATTCTCAAAAACATCATGTCAAACTTGGTTCCACCTTTTGAAAGAACATCTCTCATAAGAAAGCAGGTCTTGTTAGTCCTTGAGTAAATAGCCGTAAATGGTTTTCACTAAGTGGAGGAGGTCTGGTGGGGCTCTAGGCACCACACAGAGCAGGGCTAGGCTCCAGACCTGTGACTCAAACTCCCAATACCCCAAAACAGGGGATATCGTGGTACCAGCCACAAGCATACCTTTGAGTCAACCAGCTTTTCAACAGAGTTCTGTCAAGCCCATGTCTGAAATAAGTCTTCAGACAGAGCAAGTAAGGACAGAGTAAACAATGATTAAACATTACTCCATTTTCAGCATTACTGAGGGAACATAAGAATTAGCAAAGAACAAGACCAAAAGGTTTTGAATTTGGTTCAGATATGCTCTGGAAATACCAAGGGTCTATTACTTGGGACACTCGGACATACAAAATGGGGCTTATCTGCAGTTCACTACCTGTTCCTTAGTGCTGTAAATATCCCTGCTTCCAGAGGCAGCAGGAGAGAGCCAGAAAGCAAACACACAGACAGAAAATAAAGGAAAAGACTGAAGTTCAACAAACTTAAAACTCTTAACAGTCTCGGTTTAAGCCTAATGGGAGCTTGAGTCATTTCATCTGTTCCTAATTGCTTTGCTCACTCCTGGTGAGAGCTGAGAGCCATTGTCATGTCAAAGGATGGAAACAGTCCAAAATACAGAGTGAGTGACTACATCGTTACTAGAAGAGAAGGAAGCAGTTGAAAGCCAAACCATGATTTACCTTTTTGCAACTACCCACCCAAATCAAACTTGCAGATACATAGTCACAATCCAGATCTATAACTTTAGGTGTTGATTCAAACTGTTTTTTGATTTCCCAGGTTTTTGGACAAGTGATCTATGAAAAGGACGTGAGTCACACATGACATCACCAGAACACCATGCAAGAAGCTGCATAGTTTCATGGAGCTGAGTAAATACAAAAGGTACACAGTGCCCTGCAGCATAAGACAAACTGATATTCATGTGAATTATTTCTTTAAACCATAGTCTTGAATGCTGGAGAAAATTTAAGGAGCAGTAAGACTTTAAAGTGAGGTAGAGCCAGGAGCCTTGAGCCTTATTAAACAAAAACAATCAGAGTATCCACATTTTTGTAGTCCTACTGTGAAGCTCCAATAAACTTTACCCCAAAACCTCCATAACACTCCTTACCCAACTTCATGGAAAACGAGAAGTGATTCCAGAGGTTGGCTGACTATTTAATACCTCTTGTAGTAGTTAAAAAGGCCGCTTTCTTCTTCTCTCTCACACTCTTTTTTTAACTTTTACTGCAAAACCATTAAAGAAAGAACTAGTTGTAGTAATAAAAGGTAGCTATATTCCCACAGGGAGAAGGGGAATGGTGGTTCCTGTGTACCCTTAGCGCTCTTGGCAGGGGTACTTATAAAGAAGGTGAAGGTCACAGGAAAGAGAACAGAGTATTTTCTGTTCAATGGAAAATAGAAACTTCCAAATGCGAAAAGGAATTTTAGGCAAATTTTATTTCCTTCTTTAACAGCCCTGACATCATATTTCTCTACAGTGACATCATGGCTTTAAAGTCACAGCATCCAATGACACCAATGCATCAGAAGCCTTACAAAGCAACACCATTTGGTGTTTCTGATTTTCTGAGACACTGATGAAGCCTAGACCTGAGCAGATCTTCCTGCTCAGCTAAGTTTCTCTGTGTTTATAAAATCATATTTAAACCTTGCAAGTAACATCTTGCTAAAGTGCCCAGGGCTGGCAGGGTACCTTTGCTGGAGGGAAGTTAGAAATACAATAGTAAAAAATACACAGTTAGGTTTAGTCAGTAAGGCTTTATTGTTCCACTACTCCCTGCTTCCTCACCCAAATCAACAAGGCACGCCTAGGAGGAATACCTTCTGGGACTGCTCCACCAAGCCCAGCTACCCAGAAAAGCTGCATTACAAACCTTATAACACTTTCAGGAAAACATGTTTTTTGAACTGCATCATCAAACTTCAAGGCAGCTCAACAGCTATACAGTGTGAGCTTTGGTTTCAACTATATTTACCCTCCTGAAACAGAGAGCAGGATTTGGCCTGCTTCTTTTTAACAGATCTTCTTAGTGACAGAAATTTGCTAGTCTCTGATGCTTGCTAATAAACAGATGCAATTGCCATTCCCAGTTTAAGAGAGAAGGAACCAGAGCCAGGAGAGAGCTTCAAAGAGACTGAATTACCTCTCTCACCTGTAGGGATGTGATTATGTCTGGCAGAGTGCTCTGGGGAAGCAGCTTTCACCACAGCCGTCAGCAGCCCAGAGTACTGCAGAGCTACAAGCTATGTTTTCCCCAAACTCCTGTACCCTTCCTGAACTGGAGTATTTATTCAACAGCAAGAGATAGAGCTGCACATTTTGCAGCATGGATGTGATAAAACAATGAGAGGCTGGAGATATTTTTACAACCCATCCTGGTGGAAAACCCTCTGTCCACACACACAACAAAAGTACATGAAATGAAGGCAATGCACTGTAATTAGTCTGCACCAAACTAATAACAACTGCTGGTCACTATGCTCTGGCAGTCTGCACTACTGCTTTCCTGGCAGGCTCTTTTGTGGCTGAGATTCATAGAGTACCAGCAAGGAAGGGAAAATATGGAGCCTCCCTTTAAAAAGTCTGTGTGTCTACAACAAGTAACAGCTGTTGCTATTTTAATACTGTCTCAGGACTCATATAGATGTGACATCACACAGAACCAAGGCTTGGCCATCGATTTTACTGCCAATATACCTTAAACTGTAGGGATTTTGTTACAAATTTGTATGTTGCATGTGTGTCGGAAAAAAATCCACAACTGGAAACCTCCATGTAGTTTCATCCCTTTGTAGTAACTCTGTGAGACATAAACTGTTCTCATTTTGGAATTAAAACATTTAGTAACTTTAAGCTGAATAGAAGTGAACAAATTCGTTACTGTCAGAATTTATTACACATCCAAACAAAAAAGAATTTTGATATTTGACTGGTAAGCTGGCCAAGCAAGAGGAGGTGGGGATGGTTTGTATTCTAATTTCAAGCTGCAGGGCTCCCAGGTGTATTGTATAGGATTTCCTGTAATTTACAGGCAAAATAAGCAGTCTACAGGAAAATGTTTGCCACACTGTACATGCGTATTAATTACACAGCAGGATAAAATGATTTCTTTGTGATAGGAAGGGATGTGATCTACAGGCAAACTATTAAACTGATGTGGAAATGCAGACATCCTTCTGCTGTTAAAAAGGGCTGTTGGACTCAGGGAAATAAAATTGGCGAGTGTCTTCTCACACTTTGTATTCCCAGGTCTGTGACGGAAGCGTATCACAATGTGCCAGACTCCATGGGTACCGGGGAAGGGAGACATCTCCTTACAAACACGCTCCAGGAACCTCGCTGTCTTGGCTGTCCTGCGGGGGCCACTTCTGAACTGAGTTCTTCCGAGAGAAAGACCTCCCCCCTCCAGTGAGAAAGGAGGAATTTTAAGATTTCAGGTGTGTATTGTTCAGTATCTCCCCAAGCATCGTATAATAATACAATTGAATTCTTACTAGGATCATCAGATAGATATCATTCTTTCACCTACCACTGAGCACTGAGAAAGCATCGCTTTTCATTACCACAGGTTAGTGCAATATGAAACTAGTTGGAGAAAGGCAACATGGCACATCACAACCTCTCTTAAAAAAGATGAGGGAAATTCTTTTTAGATATGTAGTCAAGGCTTGAGACATAAAGGGATATGAGACGAATAAATAAAATATTCAGACTGCGTTTCTCAAGACCAAATTTTGTGTAACTGTACAGGCTTGTTCTCACTGTGAGATGAGCAATTCTCATTACACTTGTGTTCAGATGCAATTTCTGAAGCAGAACTTTACTTTTTTTTTTTTTTCCCTCCCCCCCAACTGGTATGAAGAAGAAATCTCACCCGCCACATGCCTTTCCCCAAAGAACTGGTTTAGACTACATATGGTTGGCATTCGGGAGGGAGCAGCTCAGAAACACGGTTTTGTTTGACTAAAGCATTCCTTAAAACATAAAACCCTCAAAGCAAAACTTATGCCTATATTCTTTGAACAATACAGCCTGGATAGGGGCTGAGGATCAGATTACCTCAAGGTTTATCTGCAGATGACATGCGGGCTTTTAATGATGTTGAATTTTACATTGCATTTAGAAGGAACACTTCAACAGCAGTCCAGGTTAGTACGTCACTGCAAGTTAGCATTTCTTTCCTTAGCTGAGAGGGAGAGCAGAACAACAGCTCTGCACCGGAACATTAGGACAAGGCTTAAGAAAGGCACTCGCCCCTGCCTTTGGAAAGGTTCTTGCCTTTCTTCTCAACTAATGAAACAGAAGGTAAAGCCAAAAGAGAAAGGGCATATATCACTTATTGCCTAAACATCTGGACTGCCCAGAGAATCTGTTATCACAGATGCCTTCAAGAGAAAATCTACACATCTCCAGAAGATAGCATACTCCTGACAAATACAAGTTTCTGGGTTCAATACTGTAGCAACTGGCTGAAATCTTGTCACTTATGGCCAGAGCACAGTGGGCCTGCCACACGCGGGAGAATCCCTGGTCCCTGTGGCCACAGGACCAGGCAGGTCCTTGTGACAGCAGGTGGAACACAGCCAGCAGCATGCTGCTGCAGTGACCCGGGCAAACCAGACCCCGGGCTGCCTCCGCAGGGGCGTTACTACACAGAGACACGACTGTCCCCCTCTACTTAGTGCTTGTCAGGCCACACCTGCAGTACCATGTACAGTTCTGGTCCTTACAATTCAAACAAGGTGTGAACAGACTGAGAGGGCCCAAAGGAGGGCCACAAAGATGGTCCATAGGCTGGAGAACATGCCCTATGAGGAAAGACCAAAGGGTCTGTTCTCTCTGCAGAAGAGGAGGCTCAGGGGACACCCCATCACTGTAGTGCAGTACTGAAAGGGTGGCTACAGGGAGGACGGAGGCTCTCTCTTCACAAGGAGCCAGATGGAGAAGACAAGGGGCAATGAGTACAGGCTGCTCCAGGAGAAGATTCATCTCAGTATATAAGAAAAAATTTTTTACAGTGAGAACAATCATTCACTGGAACAACCTCCCCAGGGACATGATAAGAGTCCCCATCACTGGAGGTTTTGCAGAATGCAACTGGACAGGGTGCTAGATAATTTCAGCTAGGCTCGCTTTCCCATGAAAGGTTGGACCAGATGATCTTTCGAGGTCCCTTCCAACCTGGGCTTTTTTATGCTTCTTTGATTCTCTCCAGCATAAAAGACAGGAGAGAGGACAAAAAACAAGTTTTTTGACCACAGCCAACATGGGTCAGTCAATGGACAGAGAGAGAAGTAAGAGTGGAGACAAAGCTGCAGCGACAGCTAAGGCATTACATGGATATTAGCACAGAAGCCATTCTCTGAGCTGTCTTTGCTGTGTGCCCGAGGACTGGTGGCTTTGGTGTAGTGAGGGAGTAAGTGATCTGTGGACACTCCCCGGTTCAGCCTAGCTCTGCTGTTTGGACAGCAGTACAGCCAAACTCTACAGAAAACAAAATCTCTTCATTTGCTATTATGTTGGTAGGACACATAATCTAGACCCATCTTTAAATGCTGCAGCCCTTAATGGTCTCCACAATGTAATAAAACTTTAATAAAAGTGACTGTCACTGTTTCAGCTCAGTCCCTCTTTCTGCCAGAAATCCCTCCAAGGGAGTGTTGCTCTGCCATCATCTCTGAGGCATTCTTCCCCTCCTCTTCAAGATGGGAAATAAAAAAATGTTTCTGAAAATTTCTAGAGAAAATAGAGCTTCTTTTTTCTTAATTTCTTGGAGGTGTTTTGTTGACAAGAAAATAGAAAGCATGTGTGTCTGCTTCTCTTAGTGTACTTCCAAGTAATGAAAGTATTTAAGGAGGTACAATTATGGACTTGGCAAGCACCTGGGGCTCTTGGAACTGCTTTTTCACACTGAATAAACACTGCAGTTAATCTGTTTATGTTACACTGCACTGGAAAACTATCTCCAAGAAAAGACTACAAGTATGTATTTTCCACTCCTTTCCTTTGTTTTTAATGTTAAATTAATAACTTGTTTGAATAATTTTATTTTTCTTTTTTATCTTTCTGCTCACAAGATGGCCAGTCAAAAGCAGTTTTTAATTACCAAAGACATAAACCTAGGGATTGCTGCACTAGGTCAGACCAATGATCCATTCTTGTTTTGGCAGTGGCCAACGGGAGATACTTCAAAGCAACGTGTAGGAAGCACTGTAATGAAGAGTAACAGCATAACTTCCTGCAGGGACCCGAGCTTCTTAACACACACATCTTACTGCTTGCACATGCACCCACCATGACAGTTTACATCCCTTCATTTAAACAAATATATACGTATATATGTATATAGACCATTATCAGTATCTACATGCATGTTGAATCTTTGATTCCATCTAATTTTTTAACCCATTCATCCCTTAGAGTCATGTATACCTTGTGGCAGTTAGTTCTGTAATTTAAATAAGCAGTCTGTGAAAAACAAATGAACAAAAAAACCCCCAAACCATAAACTACCTGGTTTAAAAAGCAACCTTGTTAGAATGAGAGGAGAGCATACAAGCCTACCCACTGCCTGCCACCCACGCCTCTCGCATCCTCACAGTGCCTGTGGTTATTGGATCAGAGATACTACAGAGTATAGTATCTGTGCCTAACCCTCTCGGCACCAGGTTACGTATTAATTGTCTGTGAATTTGCCTAAGTCCCTTTTGTTGATGCTGTGTGCTCCTACAACTGCCATTGCATCCCAGTTCCCTAACGGCTTCGTAAATAAGTTCCCTCCTTTCATCTATTTTCAGACAATCTCTTACCAAATATAGAGTGCCTCCTAGCTCTTGTACTGCAGGATTTGATGGATTGTCCTTCTGCTTTCACCTCATTTTCCACTAGCTTTGTAAAACTCGGTCCTTTCCCCTTCTCAGCCTTCGCCAAATGGAGGAGTCCCAGCTTCTCCAGTTTCTCCTCATAACTGCAAGTGCTCCATCCCTTTAACTGCATTATTTAACCTTTCTCTGGACCATTTCTAAGTGCACTATGTCCCTCTTGAGATGCAGAGAGCAGAATTGTGCATAGCATAGCACTTTTTTATTGTAATGCTGATTAAAAATACAACAATACTTTTGATTCCTTAGCACCTATGAGCCATATGCATGGACATTTCAGCTGGGTTTATGCATGAACAGGGGACACAGCATTGAAAAATTCCCTATTCCAAAACCAGTTCCTTGGATAAGTGGGAACCTACTTATCTTAAACCCAGAGACCAAAGGTGCAGCTGATCCGAAAATTATTTTCTTTCAGAGTATGGCTTGCCAACACAGGAGAGGTCTTACACAAGGCAATTTTGAATGTGGAGAATGTTAAGTCACCAAGACAGACTAGTTACTACTTTGTACATTATACAACAGAGCTAAACCTTACTTACCACAAACATGCTATGTAAACCAGAGTGCTTAGCTGCAGTATAAGCCATGGAGACTGCTTGAGTCATGATAATATTTGATAGGAAGTTTTACTATGCAAATGTTGACGTGTGTGATGCCTGTATGGTCTCAGTACCTGCTGCCTCTAACAAAGCTCTCGAAAGAAGCAGCACCCTGAGCACTGTATAGGAACCTGTCTGAAAAGCAGAAGTCATCGTCCACCCTGCTGTCTGAACTAGAGAGCAATAGCTGGTTCAAATTGCCCAGTGCTAAGTTTGGCTTACTGTGTTGCCTGGGGAGCAAAATCAGCAGCAGCCGCCAGCAGCAGGCGGAATAGACGTGTGCTTTCTCCTGACTATACAAGTCCCTGAATATGGCCTTACTATTCATGTTAAAAAAAAATGCAAACTCATCCTTTGTTCATGCTCTGAACTACAACTACGAACTGCAAGCAAATCTTGAGAAGATTACACAAATACTACAAGTTAGCCAGTGCATGCTGAGCCTTGATAAATAATCACTATGTCCTGCCCTGCTGCTCTTAGACCCTGGAAAAAGAGTAGCCAAGAATTTGAAAACATGACTAGAAAATTTCCTTTTCAAAGTCCATAAAGCTGTACACTTCATCTTTTCCTCCCATGTTAGGCCCAAATCCTCTAGCTTTATTTGAATATGAAGTACCAGAGCACAGAAGTCAGTAAGAGCCCTCTTGTTGACTTCAGTTGGCATTGTATTAGGATTGGTGTTTTTAAAATCGTAACAGTACAAGGAGGTAAAAACTGTGTCCATAAGGTTAAAGAAAAGCGTGTGTGTTTAAAACATTGAAGAAATTGTTCTGAGAACAATTCATCTTTCTGAAAATATGAACCCTATGATGCTGCCAAGGTCAGGGAGAGCTGTGATAATTTAGTGCGTAAGTGCTAGTCATACAGCACAATGCCACATTATTTAATTTTGTAACACATTCATACAACTGCCTGACAATAGCCATGGACGTTAACACTACCTGTGGGCTGAGGTCAAGGCAACGTAGTTTAACGTTGAAACAAAAGAGCTAATTGGATTCCTGTTCAAGTTCTAGCTAATTATGTGATCGGAGTTACTCTTCTTCTTTCTGCCTCGGTCAGCTCATCTGGAAAGGAGGACCACAGTGTGACTCATGACTGAAACGTGAAAGAAAAATGCCATGCATATGCCTGGCTTCTGGCTTATTTGGCCATTCTTTCTAATTTCTCTGTCCCTTTTTTTGCCATTCAACTCTGGTTTGTGAATTCCAGGCCATTTCCCTCAGAGAGTAGAAACACCACTCACCTTGTGAAGTGGGAAAGACTAATATTAAAAAGGAGAAGCCATCTTCAGCTGTAAAAGTTAGATGTCTTGCTAATGCCAAAACTAATAATACAGAGATATTTGAGGCTTACACTTCTTTCTTACAACTGGCAGTGCACAGAATATTTTATAAATAAGACTACAACACATGCCTGAACCCTTATAGAGACAAATAATCGCTATGCCCCTTCCACAGAAGAAATGCATAAACACAGAGCAGTTAAATAAGCAATCCAATGACACTGAAGAAATTCAAGACTAAAAAAAACAAAACCCCAGATTTTTTGCCTCCTTGTTTCTAAACTCATGAAACAGACTTTTCTCTCAAAAAAATGGGATTAAATAATTTAATTAAAGACATAACCTCATTTTATATTAAATTGCATGGAAAGCTCTCTTCTGTTTGCAGAGGAGCTGAGAGTCACCCTCTGAAATGGCTGTTGTATAGTCTGACTTTCAAAATAATATCCTTTCAGTGCACAAAAGGAGAGAGCAAAAGATATATGTCCTCTGGCTCAATGTATGTGGTTGTCTCCAAGGGGTTCATACAGATGATCAGACCACAAACTGTCAAATGCAGAGGAGTAGGGATGTCAGGAGGGAGAATAATTCCAGCTCAAAACTCGGACAGACTCAAATGCCAGCGTTCAGGAAGGAAGAACCAGTGAACCCCTCTTGTCACACACCCTCTGCACTGCCCAGGTGCAGAGCTGTGCCCCAATAGTACTGCGTTTGGAGCTGCAGCCTTTATCTTTGGAAGTCCTCCCCCTCCTGAGTGCCTCCACATGCAGGGGACTGCATGTCCACAATTCCCCAAGCAGCAGATTGCCTTAGTTTTATTTTTGGGGAGGACCACTACAGGGTTCATCCCTGTATGCACAAACGAATAAACAGTTGCATTGAGTCCCCACAGGCTAAACTTCAAGTTCCTTCTGCAGATGTGGTTTTGTTACAAGATGTGGTGCACTGTTGTGCCATGTAAAAAATGTAGTTATTCAAAGAAGTGGTTTTAAGTTCAAAGATAATGTCATGTTCATTTGGAATATAAACATGAGCAACGCACTCACAGATACACTTTCTGTCTCCCTACATCCCTATCTCAGCTGTAGGCAGGGTGGTAATATATAAAGAGAGAGCAGGTGGGATTTTTTTAGGTGGGGAAGAAAAGTCTTATAGCTCTAAAGCAAAGTTCTCTGCCTATCCCACAGTTTGGAAATGAAACAAAGATGTCTCATGAATTGAGCAGGCATGCTGCAAAATAAAAAGAAACAATAGCATGCAGATCAATGCAAGAAATTCACTGATTAAAACGCAGGATTTTATTTCAAAAGAGTTCGGGCAGAGTCTCCATTTTCCCCCACTACTTCTATCACCTGTATGAAGAGGCCACTGGACTTACATGTCCAAAAGCTATTTATCAACTTATATTTGGTATCTCACAAGGTCCGAGTCCTCAAAGAGCTCAGAAATAGAGAGCTTTTATGTTGGCACCTACTAAATAGCCTCGCTTGCTGTATGTAAATGGTCTCTGTCGCCACAGAGATTTTGCTGAAGGCATTTGCTCTATGCATGTAAATCTTGACACTATTCAGAGGAACAGGGTTAGGACTCTGATCTCCCTGTGTAGTCAGTGAAGAAGGATAAGCCCTGTAAGCAGGATGAGAGGGAGGTTGGAGGACTAATGATTTAACGTGCTTTCTGTGAGCAGGCAGTCCCCACATCTGAACTTCCATCCCCTGCCTACTAGGTTTTGTAAAATGCTTGGGAAAAACACTTTGCACGTCATCTTCTGCACATCAGCAGTGTAAGACAATTAATCAGGGATTCCAGTGCCACGTCATAAATCATGGCACCTTGTGTCACTGACACCTGAAAGACAAAATGTGTGAATCTGTCTATAACGATATCCTTTCACTCAGGCAGAATCACTCTGGCCTTTCAGTGTGTTTGCGAGCACCATTGCTGGCAGTCCAAATGGCTCAGCTTCGGGGTCTGATCCTGATCTCACTGATTTGGTCATGCTTATTAACTTAGACATTTTACTGTGATAAATGGTCACACGTGAAAATCAAAATGGAGCCTTCAGCAGACAATAGCACGGGAAAATAATCTCCACACTGCTTATTCCATTATCACAGACTAATTGGAAGACCTGGAAAAGTCCCTCCATGTCATTAGCTGTCTATGAGATAAGATAGCTACAGCAGACCAAATTCTTCACCAAGATGGCTATCATAATGCAGGAGGGATCTGAAGTCCAGGCTGTATACCACTCCCACAAGAGATATGCAGTGGGGAAATATCCCCGAAATGGGATTAAACCATTACGTTTAGAAACACAAACACATAGAGACCTCCTACTAACTCAGCAGAATCTTTTGAAAGTTGGCACTGTCAAAACAAACACAGTCGCCTGTAGCACCCTTCCACCACTCCTGCTGACAGTGCTAGTGAGGAGGAGGAGGTGCTGAGTACTTTGTTATTATGAGGAGGAGGATAGTGTTGGGAAAGGTGTTGAGTTTGACACAGAAGTATCAAGAGCAGGAAAGCGAAAGTCAAGGAAATGAGCCTTGTGCCATCTAAAATTGCTCTGGCACTAAACCTACAAAAATCAATGACTCTGCTTTCACAGGAGTTTACACATAAACCTGAGGGAGCGTACAGCACGAGTTGCACCAGATGGAGAGTCACTGGAAGTAGAGAGTGAGACGGGAGCAGCGTTAGTATCTATCAGCTACATCAAACCAGAATTCACAAACAATAATTAGGGCTATTCACATCTATCCCTGCCTTTTACATCTGCTGTATCAGTGTGGAGGGAGAGATAGCACAGAGAGAAAACCAAAGTGTAATATCTGCCAGTAGCAAAAGGTTTGTTTATACTCTTACGTATTTGTGCCTTTTATCTGAGTGAAAACTTGGTGATACAACAGTCTGAATGTTAGGTTAAAAGTTATTTTTCCCTGGTTCCACCTTTTCAAACCCATTTCATCACAGCAGCTTGTCTTCCTTTGCCCTCCCTCACTAAAACAGCCCTCCCCACACCACATTTAAAACCTTCTCACAAAGAAAACTGAAGGAAAATAATTTTTGTGCAACTTATCCATCTTTCAAAGCAGCTTCTGGCAGAAGGGAGCTGAGAGTGATGAGTCCATAGAATAATAAATAATAACAATATTGAACAGTTTTGCAGAGCAAATATACATTGAAAAACTTCTCTTTTGAGTGCCTGACATTATTAATTTGTTCACCAAATACTGGAGAGGGGAGTCAGCTCATTTTTAGAGACAGGGAAAGTGAGCATATAGATTTCAATAATTGTTTAAGACACAGAGCAGTCCGTTCCCGAAACTGGGCAGAACAACTTACAGGAGATCACAGTCCACATCTGTGACAATATTTGGGCAGAGCCCTGCCACCACAATAATTGCTATCAGCAAATGACACATGCCTGGGGGTTTGGACACCTGTGAATAATATCCTCCCTGAACTGCCCTTCCCTGTGGCCCAGAAGGAGTATGTTCTAGACCTTAAGAAGCAGCAAACGCTGAACAGAAGTTCCTGTAATTATTGATGACAGAAGTATTTCTAACCCCTTCCCAGTTTCAGCTTAAAAGGGTTCAAACTCATACTAATCTACTGTCTAAGTAATACGTGACATCCAGACAATCCGTTTTGAGATGCACAGACATCCATTTGGGACGTCCTTTCCAGCACTCCTGTGGAACAGCAGCATTTTTTTTAATTTTTTTTTTACCATGAGGACTATGATTTCAGATGAATTGAGGGGAGGAGGAGAAGACCTGAACTGACTTACTGTATCCACATGAAATGGTTAGTGAATGACCTTGTGTCCAACCTCCTAACATCTAAGACAAAAGCATGGAAAAACTGAACAAAGGAAAGCTCACTGAACACAGGGTGTCTGGGGGTGTGTGGGCTTTGTTTGTTTGTACAGAGATGGAAATTGAGGTTGATAAGCAGCTAGCTTAATTTTAAGCCTCTTCCTCTATTATAGTACTTGTAGTAGTGTCACAAAAGTAACAACAATTTCCAGGACCACGCCAAAAGCAGGTAAAAATTTTGCTTGTCATACTCACGCTAATGAGCTCTCAGAAATCAATGGATTTAGGGATTCCTGTGCGGACAAACATCACTTGTCCCAGGTTCCCCTGATACTGGCTTGGTGATGAAACCAACCTTCATCCTCCCTTTTCCTTACAGGATTCCTCATGAGTCAGATTATAATGCAAAAGTAACCCGGGCAGAGGGATGGCTCTTCTGTGTCACCTCCTGCTTGCTCTAGGCAATTGCTCTCACTGGCACACCAGTATGATATGGCACATGCTGATGCTAGGGCTGTGCTTTTGCTTTTTAAAGCTATTGATTTCCTGCCCTTTCTTGTAAAGGATTCTGTGAACTGGAAGCAGTTAAAGGTTAACTGCAAAGATTTCATTAAAAAGAATATTTTAAAATTGTTTAAGATCCTAAATCATTAGCAGTTAAATACCTACACCTAAGAATTGCACTGAAATGTCTATCTTTAGGCAACAAAATTCCAAGAGTTACCTGCCAATATGAGCACCCCAGACTGCTCACTGTGCTACAGCTCAGAACCTGCAGGCAGCCCCTAGCTCTGCGTCAGGTCCTGGCCGTAGTACTGGCTGTCACAGGGGATCCTCCACTTGGGATCTCACTAATAAGAGGGTTTTACCAGCTGGCAGAGCCTTTAAGTAATCAAAGTCTGGCATTTTGGTGAGCATGAAAAGTCAGGAGATGCTGGGAGAAGGGGAAAACATGTCTCTACCAGCACTCCGATGCCTCACATCTGTATAACCAACTAAGAGCAGGAAGACATGAGTCTAACCCTGTGGTAGAGAGACATCAACTCCTGCTGGGGTGCCTGGAGGAAAGGGTTAGCAAGAAGCAAAAAGAAACATTAAAGGAACAATACTCACCAAACACTCCTGACAGAGGGTAAGAAAAGTGAGGAAAAGGATTGCTGCCCAAAACAAAGCACATGCACATGCGTGTGTATGTGGAGGGAGGGCTTACATTCATCTTTACAAGCTGTAACATAAACCGATGTTTCTGTTATTGTGGTTGTGTTTCCCCATTTATGCTCCCTTTTTCTCAGCAGCATTTTCTTTGCTTTATGCACAAACGTAGGCCTTAGCAAAAGAGGAAAGTTTGCTGCCTGAGAGCACCGAGGGGAGCCATTTTGCTCACGTGGGGATCTGCACAAGTATGTGTGTTTTTTAATTTTAGGCAGAACACACTGACATTGGGAACCCAGTATCCACTGCTGCTGACAGCACCTGGCATAAGGGCTACGTCCTGTGCACCCACTGGCAGTTTTCTGTGAAGTGGCTACAACAGAGCTGCAGTACAGATGGTCCTTCATTCGGGGGTGTTTGAATCCAGACCCTTCATTTGAGTCTGTCTGAAGGGAAACTGCCTTCAAGATATGCAAATATTTTGTTCTAAAAGCTATATGGACACGGCTTAACTTCCCTTCTTTCCTCCAGTGCCAGTTCCACCTGTCATTCAAGCAATGTAAAGGCTTCCCCTACTATAACCATAATTTTCTCTACTTCTTTTGACTCTACATCACCATCCAAAGCCTAATGCTGGGGACACAGCCAAAGGGACAGGCTGTAAGGGCGGGGCACCCCAGCAGCCTTGTGAGGCTGAAGTTCCCTTGGGGACACTGAAATGAAATGCTGCTCTATGCTGGGGCTTAACCAGCCCTGGACTGGTGGCTTGAGGAGGAGCAGAAATGAGCGGCATGATGTGATATTTAAAACATACCCAGTGTGATCTATCCACAGCAAAGGATTCAGCCACAATAGGTCCATTCAGTTGTCTTAGTCATTAAGAGTATTTTCAACATTATTTTTAAAAGATTTGTTCTACCTCCTAAAGAATTGCTTCTCAATGCAAAAGCAGAATGATGAATGCATCTTCCCTTTCCCTGCTGAATCCAACTTTGAAAAACATAATGCTTCTCATCTTATTTCCTCCCCAAGTCAAAATAAGCCAACCAAATCCTGCAGCATACCTATCAATACAAACAAAAGATGCAGAGATGGTTTTTTGTAGCAGAAATAAACACAGTTTAAGGAATGATTTTCCTTTCATGACAACTTAAGGTCCTTCAAACTTGACAGAATTGATTACTGAATCAAAGCAAAGGAAGGCAGGGAGTGGAGTTTTCTTGCATACACCTGTAATGTTATAGACTCTGTGCTACAGGGAAGGAAGTGAAATGCTTGAGCTATCAGTAAGGAAAAGCCAGAGCAGAAAAAGAAGGGATATCTTGGGATTAGCTTTAGTGTAACATCCTAGAGTATGTTTACTTTTCTTTTCTTCTCCATCTCATATTTCTTCACGGGATCAGTCCCCAGCCCTACAGACCCTCCCAGGAGTACAATGCCCCTTTCGTGTATTGTACGAGTGGCACTGAGAGTACGGCAGCTTCAAAACATAAAAGGAAAAAAAGAGTCTCCCTCAACGCCATCATCATTTTTAAAAAAGGCAATTGATGTCGCCTGAAGCAGCAGCTATGAAGCCCAATTATACCACATTTCATTCAAGTGTCAAAAATTGGAATAATAATAACCAACAACGAGGAGCATATATGGGAAATGATGCTGCCATCTTCTTTTGTTTTGGCCACGCGTTTTCATAAATTCATGCTTTGAGCAGACCCAGTGCCACATTCCTTCAAGGACTTTCTTGTTCGCTATTGTTTTCAGTTCTTAACAATTGGCTTCCCTGACTACTTTCCTCGTGTTGACAGTCGCTCACAGAGCCTCCATATGCTCTCACTACTTGGGTAGTCAATCATTTGTGAATTAGCTACCCAATCAAATATCTACAAGAGGCTGGTAGTGTTTATTCATTGCTGGTGTTTTGAGTGAGTGTATTGCTTGCAAAAGGTGTCAGATTAAACACGCAGAAATGAATTTCTTCACAGAATACGGACTGCATAGTTGGAAATAGAGACATAAGCACTGGCCTGAGTTTACATTGGTTTTCTGCTGGGTTTTTTTTTCCCTTTGTTTTGCTGTGGTTTAGACCCTGCCTGAGGTAAGGTGTCCCTGGATCAGGAAGACTTCAGCCACCTGCTTACTTACTTGGCTGGAAGCAAGAGAGCTGCTCCAGGGGCTGCCACAGTATGGAGGACAGAGAGGTTAAAGCAATCAAAGACATCCTGATGGCATGTTTTTCTCATCTTAGATCATGGAAGTGCATACTGCAGCCCTGCAAAACACATTCCTCTTTGCATCAGCAATAATCCTGCATCCCCAGCTGCATGGATGGAGCCTTCATAACTCCTTGACAAAGAACACAAGAAGCATTTGTGTGTGATGCTATGTATGATCTCAGGCAAAAGCAGCCCTTTTTTTAAGATCTGCCTCAAAACAACACCACAATACTTTCCTTAGCTGTCATTTTGGAAGAATTTAAAGGCATTTTAGTACTGGACAACATAGCCTAAAACAAGCAATGCCAACCTGCAGAACAGCCAAGCTTTGATACAGCAGAGATGTTCCAAATCAGTTTTTTCACTTGCCCGTCAGAGACACTGCCTAATTCAGACCTGGACACAAACCTTCACGGGATTTAAATACACAGCTCAGGTGAACTTGCCTCCTTTTATAAGAAAAAGGGCAAAGAAGTTGAAGTAACGAGGCTGTGTTTGGTGATGTCACTTTACAGCCCAGGTTTAAGCTAAAAGATGACTAACACAGATATATCCACAGGGGTTCCATATTTTTCACCTTTACCTGACTTTAGAAATTACCAGTAATCTAGTTATTTTAAAAAATAATAATAAGTATATAAAAAAAATTAACTGGCAGTCCAAAGAAAATGTCACTGGTGATGAGAGAATCAAGCTCATTTCTTCTCATGAATCACTGTCAAAATAAAGGGTCTGCATGACAACTCTGCCCTTAGCAATCATTGGAAAACCCAGTTCCTTTGAAATTATGAGTTGGCTGGTCCTTATATTGATAGTACTCAGTGATGATGACAATGGTGCACAGGGAGAAACATAACTTAGCTGCTTGTCATAGTTCTTGCTTCAGCTGACTTCCAGCAGCATTTACTATTCTGTATTAATAGAAATTAAAATATTAAACACTTACTCATTAAGGTATGCAGATATAATTCACAGGGAACTAGTAAGAAAATGCTATTTTTAATGCTATGCTGAAGAATACTTCAAGTTAGAGCTTCCCAGAAGAAATATGAAGTACTTGTTTATTCAGTGTCAGTTGGAATAACAAAAATTTGTTTTATTGGTAATAGTATATCAATACATATTAGGCCAATGGCAATTTTCCTGAAGATTTCTCTTCTTCAGAATTCATGAAAGAAATTTAAAACACTCAAGGCAAATGTTCAATGCTAGGGACAGTAATGTAAAGAATCAAAGTGGAACTACCTGGATTGCACATTAAATAAAAGGCACAGAATGAGCACTGAGTGAATTTTTATATGTTCACATTACAACAAACTAGTCAAAGATTCTGACCCCTGGCACTGGAGAAATCTTCCCAGTTTTGATATTTTCAATAAAACAATTCCCAAGAGGGCTGGAAAAAACATTCTCTTTCTCTCTTTTTCTTTCAATAAAATGAGACCCTATCTGTATTATGAAAAAGAATACTAATAATTTGATAGTGTTCTGAAGTAGCTTTCATAAAGCTTTTGCTTGGGATTTAATACTACCCAGGAAGTCCATCAGATTTTCATGGCTTTGCTGGAGAAAGAAATGCACAGCACTAAGTATCATCTCTTAGCTCATGCAGTCAACAACTCGTTCATCAGCGAAGATAACGCTGAAGGTGATGTGCTCAAATCTTTTACAGCCAACTCAGGCTACAGTGGAAGGAATCTGGAGAGGAGCTAATTTCAATAATGTTGTATGGGTGGGTCCCATCGGTACACAAGAAATCACCTGATAAGTACGAAATGTGTTCCCTACACTGAAATGACTTTAGAACATCCCTGCTTTTAGGGCCCTGATGGCAGGAAAGCTTCTCAGCTGAGTCCCTCTGAGCTGATTGTACGCAAATATTTGAGCATAGTACAAGATTATTACTTGAAAGGAAAAGAAAAAATAAAAAGGCAAGGGAGTCAGACAGCAGTGTGTAATAACAAATAGGTGCACACAGTCAAAACAATTAATGTCATTTTGCAAGGTCTTTTGGAAATATATCGACAGAGGGATCCCACAGATGGCTCCTTTTCAGTGCATTTTGGACGTGGGTAGGATGGGCCATACCACTGTAAATCCCAGGCTGAAAGATAAGGACAGGGGGGAAAGGCGGGGAGGGGGGGGGGGGAGTTAAGAAATAAAAAGGTATCTTTTTGTTCTTCCTGAATTTGCTCTTCCCAAATAAAAGAAAATAAAATTGGGCATGTACAGCCAGGGCAAAGACTGAATCAGAGGATGCATGGTCTAATGCAACAGATACACCAAGCTGACCCATAATGCCGTAATGCTGGGTAGAGGACCAGAATTTTCCAGTGCTCAGCACCAATTAAGGCCAGGTTTGCAGAAAATGTCCTTCCCTGGAGGGCCAGCATAACAGAAAACCTTTGGCTTCCTCTTGATGTTTGCAGAAACGTTTTCAGGAGACCTTTTTTTCCTGGCATGCTGCCCTCTTTCTATACCTAGTTATTTAAACAGGACTTTGAAAGTCCAAATTATTATCTCCCTGATTTTCAGTTTCCTATCATTAAAATGGGCATAAAAATAAACTTTTTTCATGGCCGAGGGGCAAGGAGGCTAGATGTAGAGGTGCTTAATGCCCAGAAACTTCACTGCTGGAAGTCAGATAAGGATATGATTTTTACACCAACAGTTCTTACTTTGCTCTTGTTGTGGTGTTACCCTTCATTAAGTACTCAAATATTCAGAATAAAATCAGATCCTAGAGCAACAATGTTCTCTGCTCTCAGAAATCCTGTGTTTCCAAAATGACTGAGCTGCACTGCTTGCTGAAACTGTCTCCCCCTTTCAGAGATCAGCTTTGATTCCCTTCCTTCACCTGCAGTTTGCTCAGAGCTTCGTCCTGCTTTTCTCAAGAAGACAACTGATAAGCTTGGCACATACAAGAGCATTACACGTGTATATTTGTGGGTGTGTATGTATATATTTTTGTATATGCATATACGTAATATATGTATATATGTGTGTGCATGTTTAACCAGTGGTATTGCTAGGAAAGGATGAACGAACAGCTTCAATGTAACTCCAGTCATTTTTAAACATCAGGTAGCTGTATATATCAGAGGGGCAGAGAACACCACTTGATCAGTGATAGAAAATAGACTGTTTATAGGGTTATTCTTGCCCTCATTGAGTCCATGTACATAATGACGACCCAGTGTACTGTAACTCACAGCAACATTGGCAGACAGCAAACATTGTCGGAAGCCAAGCCAAGAGGGGAAAAGATTGTTCTTTTGCTCTTATATTTTCAAGTACGGTCTTGCATTTGCCTTATTTATCACTGGTCAGTTGAAGGGACAGAAGAGGTGAATTTATCAGATACAGCTATCCTGTTAGCTCTCTTGTTGCCTTTTCCCACAAACATTCAGAAACCTTTTTAAAAATGTGGCCATTTCCAAGTCACAGAAAGGTCAGGAGCCTGTTGTGAAGTTACGTGGTATCTCCCAGCTCTGGCAAGACACCACCGCAGGTCTGAGTAAGCCCTGTGCACAAAAGAAGGCCATACTGTAAATGATGCGGACTCACCAGCCAGCCAAGGGCTGGTGGTCCTTAGTGGGTCCAGGGAGGAGAGCAAAGATGACAGGTTTTGTGGGGAAGAGCTGAAGAGCTAGTGAGATAGCCCATAGGTGTCTCGTGTAGGTTTGGCGTTCAGCTGTGAATGCTACACTGAGCAAAAGCTGCTAAGGAAGAGCATAGATAAACAGTATCACTTCAATCTTTTAGAGGCAAGAATAAGTGGAATTATTTCATCATGTAAGTCATAACCACAAAGAACTTTCCACCATACCAATTCCCTGTAAAAATATTTGAAGACTTGTGCAGATCTGAAGGAAGGACTCAGAATAAAAGAAGGAGCTTCCTGTGTATTTTAACAATGACTTCTGAAGAGCACTTACCATGTTTTACTTCAGAAGTACGTTTCTGCATGCGTACAGGTGTAAGAAGTTTCATCAAGTTTGGAGAGAAAAGGCAAAAGCTTTTAACATTAGTCAAGGACACAGAGTAGTTAAAGTGGTATTTCCTTCCCCCTGTTGTAAACAATTACTTCTACAGTCCTGTGTATGATTTCAGACTACTCTGGCTCAGGAAAAGCCTGGGAAGAGCCCTTTGCTGAGGAGGAAATATATATTTTCAGCATTTGTTAATTATTTTCTTAATAGCTTGGTAAGAAAAACTGTACTCCTCCTGCAGAGCTTAGTAGATACAGTGCAAAGAAGTTATTTCTGCTCCTACACGGACAAACAGAGCCTACGTGGTTTGTGGTAACCTCTGACTGTTACGGGTAGCCTTGTCTTCAGGAAGTTTCACTTCCATCAGGACACCTCATACAACATTGTCTTAACAGTGAAAAGTTCTAGCATTTTGCAACACCTGAGAGTGCTGCTTTAAACTGTGTTTAGAACAAGAAAATAACTCTGTGGCTTTTGTGGTGTCTATCACATACCAATCCATGGCTTCTCCCCTGGCCTTAAATAGATGAGCACCACAGTCCTCCCCTTCCTTCTTCCTGTCTAATTAAGATGAGGACTCAGATTAAGTTCTTCTCCCCATCCAGATGATGATATTCAAGCTGAACTATGAGTGCCTTCAGTCACTCCTCTTCCACTTCAGCCCTCTCCATCCACCTTCTACAGTATCCCATATGACCACCTATTATATTTTGCTTCATGCGTCCTCTTTGCTGTGTCTGAGGCGCTGACGCTGAGGAGATGCTAAGGGGGAAAGGCTTCTGCTGCTCACAGATGCTCAGGCAAAGCTAACAAAGAATCAGTTCCTTGTTCTACAGCTCCACCGTCTCCAGGTCTTAACAAGCAACAAACAGTGCTTTTCACCAAGTGCAGGATATTGGGTTTTCATGTTGCCACTTGTACTGCTCTCCCATAAGCCAATGCACGCCTTGCCTAATATTTTACACTGGATGAATTAACTCTGTAGTCTACCCTGTAGCCTGTGGGGGGAGGTTTTCCTCCAGGATGTCAGGGCACACCTGGAAATTGAAATTACTGATGAGAGAAGGTTGCCAGAGGCTGTGCCATAAGTCATGAAGCAGGACCTCAGCCTTGCTAACCACCAGGACTTACTTCTAGCTTTCTGCCCTGGCAGCTGGGTTCCTGTGGACCTTACTTAAGTCCTACCACATCTGTACTCATAACTGAAAATGAGCAAACCTATTCCAGGCACCCCTCTGCCTTGGTTTTATGTCCAAAGCCGGACCAGGGCTATGATCAGTTTGCTGCTGAATCACAGTTCTGAACAAGAACTTGGAGTAGGTTTGGATTTCCTTTTAACCCAAATCTTCAAGTGACCTTTGCACAGATTTTCTAGGTTTCTCAAATGCAAAACCCAACCAAACAAAAAGTGGTCATCTCACAATGGACTGACCTTACAGCAGTTTTCCGTAACTAGTACCAGTTTTTTAGTGATTTTAATGAATAGCTAACCTAGATAGCAGAATGAGGGCAAGAGGATCATGGGGAAGGTAAAAGATGGTCAGAAAACAACAAATATGGAGTGAAGACAGACAGAGACAGAGTGAAGGAAAATACTTAGAAGTCTTAAGAGACAGAATGGTGACAGGAATTGCAATCATAGCTAGAAATGCTGATGTGTTACCTCATCTGGGTCAAGCGAGCCAATATCTCTCTCAACTGTCTTATTTTTTCAAGTTTAAGGCAAGGTAGGCTTTGTTTTTTCCTTCTTGTTCTGTGGTGCATTTTTTCTTTTCAGGAAGTTCGGTCATTTGGGTTTTTTGTTTGTTTTTTAATTACCTTGATCTTGCTTTCTACATTCCCCATTTGGTCACTGTTTGAACAGGAATGAATTCCCAGTCTCCAAAGCCCATATGTGATTTCTATGGAGTGATCCCAAATTACCTAATCTCAGCTCACATGCCAGTGTGCATTCACAGTTTAACATCTTTTTTTCCTTGGAATTGGGCACAGAAACTGCTAGTTGGCTCAGATGTAAAAATAATACTCAAAACACTGAGGCCAAAGCCTGCACAGTAAGTGTACATATGTGGTTGGGCACTAACAAGCAAGAAAATGATCTATTTAAAGACTCACTTCTGATTTAGGCATTGCTTTGAAGCAGTGCGAGTAGCCAGAAAAGTCTGGTCTCCATCACAATTTTTCAAATATAAAAATTAAAAAATGATGATAATTATGCATTCTGAAAGCTGGATGGGGCCATGCTACACTGAAGCATATTTTGCAATGTAATTAAGGCTTTCAGCTGATTCCTTCCGACTGCAATTGTTATTTCAAATGTGAATTAATAAATCATGTCCATCTAGTTAAGAATTAAAATCAGTCTCAAGTATTCCTGCTTAGACCAGCAAACTTAAAGAGAGGAAGGGATGAATGCTCCCAAGAAATTCTCAGTGGGGAAAAGAAGAAAAGGAAAAATAAGAGAAGAAAAAGTAAGGGCCTCATCGTATTTAGGGTTTTCCAGGCGTCTAAGAAATACACAGGATGAAGTTACATGACTTACACATATGGAACCGTTTCTCTAGCTTTACACCAAAACAATATGCAAATTGTCTACCCCTACTTTCACTCATGACTGGCTGCAAATACAAAATTCAAGCTGAATAATGTTAACTGCCCACATGCACTGCTCTGAAGGATCCTCAAGGGCTTCTGGTCTCTTGTGGTATACACAAAGCACTTTAGCTATCACAGTGAATTAGTGTAAGGCCTGGTAATGCACCTTTAAGTATGTGAGCCCTTTTAAGGCACTTAGAGGTCAAGTCCGTGGCTATATAAAGTACAACCTTTTGAACATTTATTTTCACTTGCCCATCCAGAGGCTCAGATGGCACGCAAAGGCGGTGTTTAATTTCATAAGAGCCCTTCAGATTCCAAATTGTCAGAGTCATCGACTGGCTCTGATAGCCAACCAAAGTTTACAGTAATGTAATAAAGCAAGGTAAATATTGGCAATAACGCAGTGACTGCTAAGCATGACTGCTTGTTTCAGAAGTAATTGTCATTGTGAAAGAAAGTTGTCATTTTGCAAGTGGACCTCTAAAGAGCAAGGCACAAGGCAGAGCAAGTCAAGATGGGCCTCTTCCCTGGAACGTAAACACAGACGCTCTGTTCAGCCCCTTCCACATTTCTCAGCTATCCCAGGCCAAGAACAGTAGCTCCTGATATGTAATTGATCAAAAGCTCTCTTGGAGTAAAGGACTTCCAATGCAAACATTAAGTGGTTCTACAGACATTACAACAAAGAGATGCTCAAGCAGGAGTTACTTAAAATAAAACAGGACCCTAAGAAAGGACCTGTAGGTAGAAAAGCTAAAGAGATGCTACACGGTTTCCTCAGTCACCAAAGCAACGAGGTGGAGCTGCATGTAAAAAAGGCGTTATTTTTTCACAGACCCACTTACAAACGAGCATGGCTTTGCCCTGAATATTGAAGTGCTTTTTTTTTTCTGAGAGCAAAAATCAAGTGTGAAAGGCACAGGATGTCATTGCAGTGAGTTAACAAGAGCCGCCACGTGCATGCCTGGAGACACCTGAGCTTCCAGAGCTGGACAGCTCTGCAGCGCTGCCAGGCCAGCTCTGCTCCTGGCACTGAAACACTGTCTTTTCCTATTCTGCTGGGAGGTCCCCGTGTCCCTCAGAGAATGCACCTGGATTTGCTCCAGGCAGCACCCCATCCACTCCCCCTGCAGAGCTTTCCCCTCTAACATTGGTCTCTTGTCTTGTTTATTGAGGAGGTGATTATTTTTTGCCTTCAGTGAGTCCTGGATGGCTAGCAATTTTTTATTATTATTATTTTTTTTTTTACAAAAAGGAGAGAGAGCGAGCAATCTGTACTTAGGACTTACTGGGATATTAGCAGAAATAGTCAAATAAATAACCATTTAACAGAGGTCAGTGCACCATGTCAGTTGTTTTGTTACTTCTGTGTGCAGTTGCCACATTGCTAAAGCCAAAGAAACAACTTGCTGGGTAGCGTGCCTTTACAGTGCAGGGTTGCATGTATGTGCAACAAATAAAAGAGCAATACCTTTCTTCTCATTTATTTTTCAGTGCAACTCAGTCTCTTCTCCTTATTTAGTCCACATTATTTAACTCACATTTATATGGAACAGGATTTTATATATTGATACTTGAAAGGAAGATGAAGAGTTAGGAGTCTGGTCTTATTGATCTGGATATTCATAACGCAAATGAATAAACAATGCAACAAGTAACAGAGAGGACGTTTGTTGGTTAATGTCATGTACAGTTATTATGTGGTGATAATAACATCCTACAGCTTTTGTACAGACTTCTGAGCTGCTTTATCGCACAGGGGGTGCCTGGCTAGGAGATATTGCCATTTTGAAGTTTTGATCATTACCGGATGCTTGTCCTTGCCCTGAAAACTCACTGTCAGGCAAGATTTCTGTTACTTGCTGATTTTGTAGGATGAGGCTTGCTGTGAAAGCCACAAACTGTTCTCTCAGCACTTCAGTGCTCCCACTACCAGCTTAAACCAAAGCAGGTAAAAGAGGAAGAAAAGTGAAAATAAGTTGCATCATTTAAAATCTCACAGCCACTCTGGGGAGAAATATTGAGATTTAAGTTAAGACACCACTTGCTTGACATCTGGGAATGGGTGGGTAGAAGACATGTTCAGAGAGCCAACTTCCAGCACTGGGCAGGGATCACACTGTGGGGCTGATCTAAGAGAGATCATGCTACCCCACAAGTGTCTCTTATTATTTGGTTCTTATTTCAGAGGAAGGAGGTTCTGCTGTGGCTCATCACAGTATTTTTAGGGTAGGCAAGGCAGCAGTGGGCTGGCTTGGTGCAATGGAGCAAAAAGAGGCAATGATGTCCCCTTCCCTCCTCTCCTGCTTGTTGGTTCTTCTACAGCTTTTCCAGCTATCTGCAAATTAAACTCCTCTCCCAAAGTTACTTGAAAGGCTGATGTGAGGATGTTCAGTACCCTTGCATAGATAAACAGTTATTCAGTTTGCTGAGTGCCACTGCTGTCAAGGACAAGAAATATACTCACAACTCCATTCACTGGCTTTAACAGTATGAGTTTGTTTCACGTCAAGAAGCCCTACAAAAAAAACAAAAAACGGTGCAGGGGAGGACAGTGGAAGAAATGCATTTAAATTAAGAAGGGAGAAAAGCCGTTGCACCCTTACCCTTCTTGTTCAAGATAACGCCCTGTGGAAATCAGAAAGTGTCACAACACCACATTGAATAACAGCAGTCAAATCAGTCCCCAGTTAGCACAGATTCCAGTAATCACTGAAAGGTAGTGCTGCAAATACGCAAAAGCTTACATTACTAAACAGAGAGGGTAGACTTCCATTTGCAAAACTCATGAAGACAGATATCCCATGAGCTCTCAGCAGTGCATGTCCCTTTCTCAGCAGTGCTTGTCCCTTCCTTACAGCAGTAAGCCACAATATTCACTCCACTGTGGCTTCCTCTCCCAGGCAGGCAAGAAGCAGCCATGCCAAGCCTCAAGCGACAGCATAATGACATTAATTTTCCAGGCATGCTGATGACAGCTCTGTGAAGGCTGGAATTTGAGTAATGCAGGTCGCACTGCCACTGTCCTGTCTCAGTGCAAAGGGGTCAGCCTGCGAGCAGACTCCAGTAGCTTGCCTTATGTGCAAGGCACACAGCTTGAACTGAAGCACACCCTACCAAAACTCAGCAGAAAAGAAATGATACACTGCAGAAAACCAGGCCGTTTTCCAGAACTGATAAAAGGTGTCATAACCGACTAGTACCAACATGTCCGTAACACAAGAATAGGATAGTCATTGTCCACGCTGCAGCTAACAGTTGGAAGTTGTGAGATTGCCTGGCTTATGCAGGAATGAATATTTCTGTTTAGCCCAGGCATGTTTTGCAGCACAGCTCGCTGAGCTGCTGACCTTTCCAGGCAACCTCTGTAACAAACTGACCAATAGGTATCTGGCTGATGGACAAAAATAGTCACATATTCTTCCCTATCTCCACTTTTCCCCTTATCCCATTCCAAGCTACATGTAACATTTCTACCTAATATAGCCTCCTGGTAACTTGCTGGAGTCTGTCATCACTTACAAAATGCATATGAGACACTTCGTTGATCTTTCTCATTCAGAGTTCAAACTCCCCTGCTAACAGCAACACTGTCCAGAGCAATTGCTAATCCTCTGAGTTAAACCTGCAACACTCAAGTATGGCCAATTAAGCTGCCTGCCCAACAGAAAGGAGACATTCAGCCCAAAACTCACTGATGATGCAGAACTGGTGAACAATGACAACTCTAAAAACAGCAACTTTTTTTTTCTTTTTTTGCTTTAAGGCCCCACCACCACACTCTTAGCAATACATTCAGCTTCCTCCCACAGCCATACGCAGGGGTTAAGCCACGGGGAGAAGGCTGTGGAAGAACATGGCAGCTCCCCTCAGCCTGAGGGTGCCCACAGCAATACCCGAGCAGCACAGGTTCAGCTGGTGGAGGACAGCATGGGTTCCCCTCAGCTCAGGACTACCTGGGGTAACTTTTGTACCTCTGCAGCAGGACAAATCAGGATTGCAGCAGGACCAGCGATGCATTGGCCACAGCAACATAGAACTTGAAGCAGACCTGTCCTTGGCAGGCATCTATTGAGGCAGCACACTTTACTTGTCCTCTTCTCTTCTTTAATTTCCAGCTTTTTTCATGCCTAAGGTGTAACTTGCCAGCTCCCCCAGCCCGCCCCAGCTCACTGACACGTAAGTCTCACTGTTAGGTGTGTCATCCATGTGCTTGGTCATTACTGCTACTATTGATTCTGGCAGCAGATAGCTACAGCACAGAAGAGAGATATGTGCAAGGGTTAGCTGATTGCCATCTTCTAGAAAGGGATATTTTAGCCCCTGAAGACACTGCACTCAAGACTGCTCAGCTACTGCTTCAAATCCTGAGCAGATGCTCTATGAAAAAGTCTCCAATTTTTCAAAAGAAGTGCCTGCCTCTCTCTGAAATTAATGACAACATGGCACTGCATGGGATTTGAAGGTTTGAGATTTAGCCAAATAAAGATATTCTTGGCTTTATCATAACCTTTTAAGAACTACCAGGTTTATCTTCCCATACAAGGGAAAGAGTGATTCCAGGAGCTATATATAAAGTCGGCCAAAATAAGTGTTACAGCTAGAATTTTCACAGTTCTCAATAAATGTTACAAATCAACATGAATTGCTGGTAGCTGATATTTGTTATATTTAATCGTTCAGTTGGTCCTTGACCAGTTCTCCCATTGCTATATAAGCCATTCCAAAGTAGTTCCCCGTTCTGCCATCAGAACATGAGACATATCCCACTGTACCTTTCAAAGTAATTATTAGCTCCAATTAACATAAATGCTATGAAACAGAACCTTCAGTAGAAGCGATACACCAATTGTCTTCCCAGTTCTTTGACAGGGATCAGAGAACAAGAGACTTAAAAGTTTCTTAGGGTCTCTCTAGTGATGTTTTAAGGAGGTGAGAATGAATACGTGACCTAAGACCCAGCCAAGAAGAAGAGAAGCAATGCTAACACTGGAGAAGAACAAGTAAACCGTTACCTGGAGGCCAGCTCCTTAAAGAGGAAACAGAACTCATGAAACTCAGCATTTGTTAGGACAACCAGTGAAGCCAAAAGTGTTGGCTTCCTTTTATGCACCTATTCACCATGAAACCCTAAGATCTTCCTGCCTTATCTAGGGAAAGTTAGCTCATGGAAACTGCAAGCGAGCAAGTACAGATGAAGCTCCTATCCACACATCACACAAAACCCTTCAAACAAATCTACAAGGCTTGGTTTGTTTCCAAACCCTGTAAATCAAGCAACACGGATTAGTTTGCAAACCTCATCATGAATGGAACCCTACAGGGCTCACACAGCTCTAATTTTAACCCACGCCCCCATACTCTGCACAAACACATATATCCATGAAACAGAATAGCATCCATATCCAAGACTGCCTATTTCTTCATTGCCAAGAAGTAGATTAGAGTTCAATTCATTCTGATTAAAGGATTGGACTGATGTGTGAGCCAATCCTGATTTTTGCCCAGCACCACTCAGTCACTGTTCATGTACTGGCCTAAGTTGATCCCAGCTTTTGTGTATAAAATGGTCTCCTCCTGTTTTCAGTGCTTACTTAAATGGGAACAACCACAGCACTCAGCTGTCAGGCACAGACAGATCACTTATGGCATATACCCACAGCAAAATAGTCTGTCCAAAGGGGACTGTGGCCACAACAAACACACTTGGTGTCTGAAGGAAAATGAACCCACCGTGTGAAGCACTCCCTGCACCTTCTGCATGGGTAGCACACCCACTACCCACCCACAGCAATCCCCACAGCTGAACCTGCTGGAGCAAATTGCTCTTTCCACCCTGCCTGCCTCCACAAGGGTCCCAGCCACTCACAGTGCCCAAGGGGAACTCATGGAAAACAAAGCTGTCATCCATACCCTTGTGTGCCTCCACACCAAAATAAAAGAATCCTCTTCTGCCATCCGTATTAGAAGAAAGGATGTGAATCTGTGAGCTAGTTTCACCAGCAGTGCCAACCAAAACACTCCAGGGGTAATTGAAATATATCTTCTCAATATATCTAATGGGAGTAGGCTGTGTCTGAGCTGCTGTGTATCCATCCTCTCTGCAGTGGCCACCTGGGATACGAACCAGCATGCACTTAAGCTCCAGGAGTGGCATTTGCAGCCTGCCACAAAGGTGCCTAGGACGTCTCACATCTGATGCACCTCCCTCCTGTGCCTTGTTCAATGGGACAGGCAGGACACATCCCCATCCCCATCCCCCTCCTGCTGCCCACACTGCCAGTGCTGCATGCACAGGCACACTGCGTGGACATGTAGTATGGGGTGAAACAAATTCAACAGGATGGGAGAAAATGGCAACCCTGAATTGAAAGAAAGGCCATTGCTTGAAGCTGCGTGAACTCCCCAGCCCCTGAGGAGGGTGGAAAATGGGAAACACAGGCTCAGTTTCCAGAAGTACATATCCACAAAAATAAAACACAAAGTGACTCAGAAAAGCGTGTTTTCATACACATGCATACTGCGTATTTCCCTTCTGCCAATAATGGGACTGAACAAAAAGGCACAAATACCAGGTTCATATTCTACACACAATGACAATCCTTCCCAGTACAGGCCTTGCTATCAGCAGCCACTCATCACTCCTGCCATTGAAGGAGCAGATTAACCCTTCAAGATGCATTAGTTTGATCTCCATGTTTTATGTCAGCAGTCATCTTTTTTCCTATTCCCTTATTGCTATTTTACTGGCTTGTTCTCTTGTCTTTGTTCATATAATTATATTTTGCTTTTCTTTTTCCCAACTAACTATTAACTCCCCTTACATGTCCCCCAAGTAGACCATCAGACATGCTAGGTGTTAGCATGATGTGGCCATACATGGTCTTAATCAGAAAAAATGTGGATGCTGTGGAGAGCAGCAAGATTTCAAAGGGGTGCCACATCTCAGTCTTTCTATAGACCCAGAAGTCCAGTGAGAAGAACACAGCCTTTCTTTGAACAGACCCACAGATAACTTATTGTCATGTGTACAAAATCACTCAATGTGGCACAGACCTCTAAGTCCAGAGATGCTATAGGCATGTACACCTGTGCATGGAACACATATAAAAGATTGTAAAAATATATGTTCTATTTATCATGATAATCATGTCAATCACTACATCAATGGCCTTTGTGGCTGCTTTATAAAGACAAATCTTTCCTCAAGAAATGTTTCTTTAAAGTCCAACAAGCAGGAAATACCTGGTGAAGATTGCCACAGATCCTTAACATTTATGTGGACTGTTCTTTTTCCTAGCCTTTCTTGCTAGTTTTGGAAAGCAGAAATTGTGGGCTGCTTTCTAGGATTCCTTAGTTGGATGGTATTAGCCCAAACAGACTATCTGGTAAGGATGGCTCAAGAAGGGAAGTTTCATCAATGTGGGTAAAACAATTAGCCTGAAACAGTGCTACTCTCAAGCCTTGCCAACCATGTACTTGACAGTCTGAAAAGAGATGGATGTTTTGAGAAACCTGTAATTTTGGCTTTTGTTCCTTTTTACTGACCCAGTGAATCATTTGTAATGCCTGTTCTTATACAGCCATGTCCAGTGACTATGGCTGTTACATTAGCACATCTTCTTTCTCAGTAAGGAGGGTAGAGAGGCTAGAGACGAAAAGGCTGTTTTGGACCCATTCATTATAACTGTGTTTTCTAAGGCAATACATGAAACCTGTCACTGTCTCTCCTGTAATTTCACTCCCCCTTTGCTGTTTTTTTTTTGGTTGCATATCATGACCAAGAGGCTGGATCATCACGCGCTAAGGAAATATTAATTCCTTTGCTGTTGCATCTAAAAGCTAAGATGACGAATTTCTGTGCCATGCTACATTATACGGGGATAAAGGAACAAAAGGGTGAAGGACAGTGGCTGCATGGTGTCTTAATCAGATGCAGATCAGCCTAAGAGCATCAGACCATCAAATCCCTGCTCTGCAGCAATCGTGCACCTTTAGTCAGGCTCTGAATGGGCTGAGATAGATTCGGGGCTTTATTGAAAGATCATACAGGATGACTGCAAAATCCCATTACTTGTTGATTAAGTATTGATTGCCTCGGTATTAACAAGCCAGCTAATATGAAGTGACCTCTGAGGCCACTGGTTGGAGGAAAAAAAAAGACAATTTACTAAAACAGGCAGGCAGATGAATAAGAGGGCTAGATCTGCTCTTGGCTTTTAGCTTCGGTTAAAATGTCACACTCGATAGTGCAGATCAATGCCCACTTTATTTCCTTGCAGCCGTCTTATTACCATCATGAGGCTGCCTCCTTTGATGCTTTTTAATGACCCTCTGAACCGCGTGCTCTGCTTACCCACTGCCTTTGACTAAAAGGAAAGGAAAAGCTTTTTTTTTTCCCCTTGCTGGTGATGGAGTGGCTGAGAACATGACATTGTGCCAGTATAAGTGGAGCAATGAGGTTTCTCGGGTCACCGGTGCTGCGACTCTGCTCTTTCACTCGGTTTCTAGCTTTTCTTTCTTTCTTTTCTAGATTTCAAAAAGTCTTGCTCCTTTTCATAACTTCAAAACTGGTGAGATATTAAGAGACCACCTACTGACAACTTCTGTCCAACACTCTTATTTGTGTTTTTAAGTGCAATAAGTTTAGCAGTTCTTGTTACCTTAATTCTCCTGAAAAGCACCTCACCCAATTATTTTGAATCGAACTTTTTTTTTTCTTGTTGCCACTTGCAAATATAACAATTACTTTTGATGGTGAATAAAGAGCACTGGGGGATACAGTCTGAGTCTCCTGAATCAAAATTGGACCATATTAAGAATCCTGAGGCTCCGAGGCTTTCCCCTTTAATACATACACAGCCTTTTAAGCTAAGCCTATGTATTGAGTCAAACATAAACTACACATTAAAGAGAAGACAACAATTCGTATAGTCAAAATGCTGCAATTCTGTAAAGCATTTAAATAAGCACATATAGTTCCCATTTGATAGTTTAGCCTGCCAATAATTCAATGTTTGGAAGAAGCAGAAACACGCTATACAGAATAGACATGATTCCATACCTATCACGAAAATACATAAAGGATATTTGAAACTCCTGGAGAAATTAAGGACATAGGGAAGACAAGGTGAGTTAGGGAAACAGCTATTCCAACAACAAAGATTTTCTTCTGCTTGTGAAAGCCTGTAAAGCTTGTAAGCCAAAGCTGTAGGATGTAATGCAGAAATCTTGTGCACACACTTGTAGGCTGGAGACTTGGGGGGATGGGGGTGTGGGGTGTGGCAGGCAGCGGGGGGAGAAAAAAAATTAAATGGAAGGCAAAAAAAGGATGACTGAAAGTATCACATCTGTAGGATGTGCCTTAGTTTTAAACAAATAGCAGCAACAGTGGCAACTTCTGCCTTGGAAGTAACCAGTGGAAAGAATTGTGTAGCATTGTCTGACGATTTAACAGCTGCTGGCCTGATCCAAAATCACTGAAAATCTTCCCAAAAATTTCAGCAGATTGTGGTACTTAGAATGGAAATACAAAAGTCTCTTATTTGTTCAGCAGTAACAAAATTACGTTATTCGCATGCCTCATCTCTTTAATTTTGCTCTCTCCTCCCTTGCACTACCACTCTTCCTCTTCTGTGGTTTTTGTGGTAGAAACATATACAAGAAAAAATAATAAGCAACATCAGGAGACTCTTTTGGGAACATGCAGAAGTTTTGGTAGTGTGCAAAGCCACGCTCGCCCTCAGCTGCTGAATCAGTCACAAATGCAGAATCTGGCTTCTTATTTCCTCCTTTCCCTCCTTTCCTCTTCAATGTGATGCTCTTAAAAATCAGAATCATGGGGGTAATCTTTGGAGTGTGAGACCTTGATGGAATGACTTAGATTATTGCTGCATTACTATTATTTATATAGTGCCATAAATGTGCATGATGCTTAGCAGAATAAGACACCACCTCCTGCACCAAACTGCCCAGAACCCTGGTTAATACAGATGGATAATTTCAAACACACACACGCAGAAGCCTGCACACCCATCTCCTAGCTCATTTGCAAAGGGTTCCACAGGCTTGCTACTTTTTTTTCCAAATTAGTCAAGAAAAGTTCCTCCTTAAACTGTAAGCCCATCTTGAAGGCTGTTGGCCAAATGGAGGCGTGTAGGGGCTCAGATCTGGAGCACAGCCTAACAGGCTTGTCCATGAACGTATGCCTCTCCAGCGTACTGCTTGCTGCAGCTCTAATTATAAATTACCCCTGTAGATACACAGGGGTTCTAGTGAATTAAGCAAAAAATTTAGACTGGCTGATAGGAAAACAAGTTTTTGCACAGCATTCCCAATAAGAAATTATACACTTGTTATGCATTACAGTCTGTGCTCAAAATGCTATTTCAGCATTCTGGGTATTAAAAAAGGAATCTTATGTGGTCTTGTGGTGAAAGACTGTGAAGGATTATTTAAAGTAAACTGTAGGGAAATATAAAACAAACCCAGTTAATTTATCACAACAGTGAAGATGCATAAATAAGATGTTTATGAACAACAGGACAGTTTACCTATTATTCCAAAGAATTCATGTTTTCGGGAGCAAAATATTTTCTTTAAAGAAAAACGGTACCAGTTTTGCTCAGCTCAACAATCTAAAAGTTTGTACAGGAAGCTGCCTGAAAATCTTAGTTGAATGTACTATTTGATATATTTAATTATGATCAAGATCTCTTAAGTCTAGCGACAGAAGTATGCCTCTTTTGGAAAATACCTGCATTAGATCAAAGACAGAAGCTGGTGCCCCGCTGGCTTTGTGAAGGTGCAGCCCATGAAAGGAAACATATTAGGACAAGAACCTCAGCAACAAGAAACAGTCAACATTCACTGTCTTTAATGGTGTTAGTGCAACTCGGTACAGATGAAGTACTAGCTAATTACATATAATTTGCATAGATCTTTAAAACAATATTCAAACAAGTGATGAACTCATATACCCCATCCTCTACACTAAGCTTCCTCAATGCCAGAATTGCAAATGATGTCAAACCCAACAATCAGTGCCTCAACACCGGCTTGATAATACATCACTTTGCTTTCCATGATTCAGCCAATTTCCAAAGGTGAAAATCCTAAAAGCACTTAGAGAAGTTTGAAGCGATACATGACTGTGGACACTGGCCTTCATTTTTATGAGCACACTTTATAGCAGAACTGCCCAAAGCCCATCTCTGCCTTACCTGGATTTATGCCAAGGTGGTGCTATTCTTGGGTTTCCAAATGGTATCCACAGCCCGATATTCTTTCTTCCATGTCAGCTGTCCAAGAGGTCACAGCTCTTTCCAGCAGGTATGGCCCTAGTCATGGTGAGCTATGCACTTGGCCCCTTTTTAGCAATTTGCTGAACTACAGTAAACTTCAGAGGGTCAACATGCAGCATTCAGCAACTAGAAATGGCATGAACAGCACATTAAAGCTAGGCAACTCTTGTAGCACAGTGTTATTTTAACTGCAATGTCATTCATTTCACTACCTTTAAAACAATGAGATTTTCCAATCATTGGTCATTTAGTAACACATGCTGTTCTCTTTCCTTGCAAACTACTTCTCTGACTTGTTCACTTGGACTGTGAGTTCTGCATGGAAGGGTCAGGCTTTTATTTTCAGTTTGTGATATTTAACAGCACACCACCTGGCTTTGTTTAGAATCCATACATACTACAACACAAGTAAAAAAAGCAGGAGGTGGGAAGCCAAAAGTCTGTCCTCAAAACTTTATGGCCAACAGCATTGCTCCAAGCTAGCAGGCCATCGAGACAAAGTAGGGTACCCAACTGCTCACAAGGTTGCTGTTTCAAACCACATTCATACTCACACAAATATCATTGTGTTGGTTTATGATTTCTTTCCAACTGAAAACCGGCTTACTTAACCACACAGGATAGGGAATTACTAGATTTGAACCAAAGGGGGCATTCAGAAACAGGAAAGCACAGTCATGAAAAAAGCCCCAGCATACCAAACTGCTCATGAGACAGTCAAAATCCACCCTGTAACAGCTCAGTTTCTTCCAAAAGAGAGGAAATGCATGTTTTCCTCTGCATCCTGTGCTGCACTCTGTGAAGCAAGAACATAATCTTTGGGCAATTATATGTTTTTATAATTCAGATAGCACTTCTGCACTAGGGTGTGTGATAGACATTCTCAAACACACGAGCGGGACAGTCAGATGGATAGATAGAATAGATAGATCATATTTCAGTAAAATGGCCGCCTCCTCAGGAATGCCAATTGTAATTTAAAAAATGGTGACAAGTGCTTCTTAGCCTGTGAACTTTCATATTGCTGGGCTGAGCAAAATGGGTGCAGTTTTCCTTTAAATTTTACTAGTAATGATATGGTATACAAAGTGACAGACTACAGGGTTTGGGTTGAATGCTAACATTGTTCTTTTTCCCTTTTAAAGGTCATGTGCAAGAAAACCTCTCCAGTAAAATCTACCCATTTAAAATCACCATTAGGTCACAAAAAGCAGCCTCAACATGCTAAGAGGCTTCATTTGAAAATACATGCTAGGGTCTACCCTCTATAGATCTGCTTTATGAAGTGATATGTTGGAAGGTATGCTCCAGTGCTCTGTTACAAAATCTTTGATTTGCTTTTGATACCTATTTTCGCCCTTTCAGAAGCGACCAGATTTCCATGCATATCACATTTTTAATAAGAAAGGAAACAAGCAGGTGTTGATGTGTGGCATATAACTGCAACAATTCCAACTACATTTGTCTAATGGGGATGACTAACACTTTTCAGCAAGGTATACACTAAGGTATAATGAAAATAGGACTGAAACTCCCGCCTGAATTGGGATCCTATCAAGTATAAATCTAAGTTTCACTTTAATTTGTTACAGGACACTGTTGAAAAGTAACAGCATTTAGAGATTGCCAAGCAGATGCTAATGTGGTTCAAACAGACAATATTAATAATCGTGATATTACTTAATAACACATGTTTTCCTTTCAAAGACTTTTACTGCAGAGCAAAAAGCACTCTGAAACACTCTTGCAATGCAGATGGCACACTCACCCAAAGCGTGGGGAGGAGAGAGCTCTCCAGCACAATAGTCAACTGCACGAGCTACACAGCACTGGATACATGGCTATCTCATGTCCGAGTGAAACCTAAAAGCATTGACATCGTTTCTAATTAAGAAATAAATTGTTTTTTACTTCCCACCATTCTTTTACGAAAACATTTTAACAACAGTAGCAATTTCACAGCAGAAATGAATGAAAACCCCCACCATTTCTCCCAAGGAAGTTGCAAGTGTTCTGTCACCAGAGGAAAATGTATCACATTTGATAAATCACTGTGTTCTCAGTCTTCAACACTTAACTTCAACCTAGATGCAATATGCAAGAGCTCAGGAAAGAAGAGCTAGACGGACAACAGATTCTCTCATCTAAGGAGTAAAAAAAACCCACCAACATTCATCCGGTCCTTGGGAACAAAAATTCCATGTTAAGACAACCGCTTTGCATTTCAAAATGAAATAATATTAAATACTTTGGTGTAGTATTGCTGGGTGGCTAGCACTGATTTTACTTATGCTAAGCAGTGATTTATTTTGGAAATTGTAAATTTTTTTCCAAGAGGTCCGTTGATGTGTGGATGTCACATGCTGTCCCATAATAAAGAGTACATTTTCTGTGATTTTGTAAGAATCAAAATTCATAACACTTTATATTCAAAAAGGTTTTAATTAAGTGCCACATTATTGCTACTAGCATTGCTTTCTCATTACGGACCAAACTTCCAAATGAGCTCACAGACACATTTTGAAGTGTTCGGTCTTCTCTAGATTTTAAAAAGAGCTCAGCTCCTATTTTAGCACCTAAAAAAAGAGCTAGTGTTTCAGCAGTGCTCAGAGGTGATCTCTGTTAATAAACTTGTCCTATACATCTGACATAACAGCAAACATGTATGTCACTCTATGTATTCTAAACACCTTCTATTAACACAGCCTTCTGAAAAGTGGTATACTGGGATGATCGTGTCTTTCACCATTAAAATATTTGAAAAGCTCAGCTATTTCATTGGACTTGTAGGCTTGCAAAAACAATCCTATGAAAAAAGCTCTTCAGCTTCAATTGGTGATTACTAAAACTTTAAAAGAAACACATCCTACAGAAAACAATTAACAACATCTGAAGATTCCTCTGCCTGCCAAGATGCCTTAATCCGGATGGTTAATTATAAATTACATTTATCACATACATGCAAAAAATATACATATAGTCACCCAACAATTTGAGATAATGCAAACATGAAGGGAAAGACTTCTGTAAAGACGACTGTGTGAAAAGTAAAAGGATTAGCTTCAAATGATTATCCCTGGAATCTGACAAACCGTCCACACACCTTACTTTAGCTCAAATTTGCCTTGCCAATCAGGCTGTTAAATTACATAACATAACAATTTGATGCTTCTTAACAAAAGATAGCATCCGGGGTGTTAGCTTCTATTGTGGTAGTCAGAGAAATTGATGTCTATTTCCTGCCTACAGTCTTCCCCCTGCCCCCCATTTTTACTGGGAGATATATTACTTTTTTTCCTTTTTTTTTTTTTTTTTCCCGAGACACTCAGTATTCCCTACGTGTTGTTAGTCATTTTGTTGTGACCACATACACATAGAAAAATAAATAAATAATTCTTTTCAATTCTTTCAGGGATATAGATGAATGTAATCTGTGTTGTGTTCACTTTGCTATTACTTTATGTAAGAGGTGACACAAAACCATCAAAGCCAAAGCAGAATCAAGAAATACATGTGCTTTCTTTCTGCCTTACACACATGCACACTCACAAATACATGACACTTGTTAAATAGCAGCAATGTACCATTAGCATCTTGCATATTTTATCTTCATACCTTTACGCTGATTATTAAATACGAGAGGTTAAAGAGTTTTCTGAGAAAGGCAGTGGAAAATGGCTTGGCTTTGATTTGCGTGTTGAAACCACAAATGAGCCAACACTGTATGAAGAGCAGTATTATCATGACAGTAACAAAGGGAACTGCCAAGCTGGAAAGATGGACAGCAGCATGCTATTCTACCGCCTGCCAGGTCCCTTTGGGGGCAGAGCACAGACCCTACCGCACAAACCAGTCTATATCACTGCCTTGCTTTTTTTCTTGCATCACAGAAGCAAGCATTGTATCACTCTGAAAGACCACAATAATTTGCGGTTTTGTGGCTATCAGTTTATATGTTAAAAATAATTGAAGGCCATGCTTCAACTCTATCAGTAACGTATGCAAATTCTGCATGATGACTTTTAGCATTTATGAATATTTCTATGCCTGTTACAAGACATTGTGAATATTCTGCTTAGCATGTATAGATAGAGAAATCTCAATGCAGCATATTTTGAGGTTGCTAATAATTGATTTGACTGACCACATGTGAAGGGTAGGGCAAGCCTGAACACAAGAAGTGCTGCTCATTTACAGGAAGACAGTGCATTCACAGGCAGGGAATTTGGTTAATTGCACAGATCAGTGTGTCAGAAGTCCCTCACCATAGGCTACTTCAGGGAAAATATTTCTTACTGGGTTCTACTTCTGCATGTGACTCACCTTCAGTTACCAGTACCATTAAATATATTAGAGCGCGAAAAAAGCATTCTGGTCTATGAAAGGCATCCTGTACCCTCACATAGTGAGATCAGATCAACCCAACTTCCACCAAAATACCTATGTGCCTTGTTTTCACTTGCCTAGGCTATTCTTTTAGAGGGGGTGGCCTTGATTTTCCTTCTTCCTTTCTTCATGTTAAGCAACTTCCATAGAGAGAATAATCTTCCACTTTGACCTCTGATAGTTTCCCCTTCACAAACCTGCTCCCTTCAAAGAACAGTCCCCAACTGGCATATTTCTGTGGTGAAGGGCTGCCCCCTTGAGTATATTCTCCAGTGCACCCAGTCTAACACCAGATTGAACATGAAGGGTCTGCAAACACCTGAGAAGAAAACAACATCAAAACCAGAGATTCCCTCCCTCTGATCTCCAGCAGTAAAAGTAGGATGTAGTTGTCTGGTCAAACACCTGCAGTTTCACCAGGAGTACAGGGAGTATGCTGCAGTGGTCGTCCCTAGCATTTGAGGACAAGTGGCACATGCTGTTAAGATGTTGCTGCTTTTCCCTTATACTGAGAACAGAAAACAGTAGTGTTGAATTTTTAAAGATCCTTATTCTGCACTGATCTTTTCCGTGATTCTAAGGCCATATGTCTCAAGGCTGGTTTGCATACTTGGCTGCCAAAAGCCTCAGAAATGAAGCTGTTTAACTGACGTGTATGTTGCTGTGCAGCAACATATGAGGAACACACCTAAACCAAGTCTGCTTCACATACAGTCTTCAAAGTAAAGTGCATGCTAGGAAAAATATTATCATCATGGACATTACATGAGTGAAACAGGAAAGCTCACGACTATATTATACTATTCAACCTAACTTTACTTCGTAATTGTGGAGAAAACCAAGAAAAATCTTGTCATGTTGTCCTTAAAGCTGGTAGCTTCAGTAGCTGGACACAATTCCTTCTGAAGGACACCTGATAAGCAGGAGCCTTAGAGGACTGGGCATGAGATTTTGCCATCAGCAAAACAGTTGTTCTCCTACAATAGCAGGTGATGGGATCCTCACCATTTCTGATCAATCCAAACAGCGCATTGAGACCAAGCAAAGCCACCACACCCTAACTATCAATTCTGCCTTTCACATACTTGCAAGACTGTAATGCCCAGAAGAATGATGTTGAAGGAGAAAATTAAAATATGACCCATCTTCAGGCATTGTAAGCTCTAAGAGAGAGATTCAGATTTATAAAGAGAAAGCGAGTTTTATGTACGGATAACTCTTCAATTTTGATCATTTACAATAAGCAGGCCTATCTTCTTAGATGCTTTTTAGTTTAGTAATCAATCTAAATGCATTTCATCAATCTAAATGCATTATCTCACGAAAATGAAGGATCTCCTCTTTTGCCTGTTTGAGCTATTTCTTCCAGAGCTAGGCTCAGCTGGACTCAACTCTGTTACACTCTAAGCAACCTGGTCGCTGTTAGGCAGTGTCCTCAAGTTCCTTCTGAGTCCCCCTTCCATTTCTCTTTAATTGTCTGACTTCGTACTGGTGGAAGACAGCGAGCATTAGAGGACGCTGTTCTGGAGAGGAAAAGATAAATAACCTAAAAGGAAGATGAGATTTTCCATTCACCCTAAGGTGGAAGGAGGTCTGGGGAGGGGTGAAATAAGACTAAAAAGATAGAGCTGGAGGAGAAAAAAGAGATTCTGCTTGGTGTTTCATTAAACAAAACAAAAAAATGCAATTGTTTTGGAAAAAAAGAACAATTTAATTTTGTAGGCAAAAGGCTCCTGGCTTCACTTCCTAGTGGAACAATTTGGTTTTACGAGAGGAGACTTTCCAAGCCAACCGTGACTGTACATATGGCACAGCTTGATACCTGCTCTCTGTATCCTGATGGCTCAGCTACTGAATTTGTCACATTCTTTTGCTACTCTGAGTTTTTCAAGAAATGCTGTAGTGCTTCCTGCTCTTAAGAGTTATTTACAGCAGATTTATGAGTCTGCAGAACTATCTGCCAGAAGGGAGGGGGGGGGGGGGCAGAGAGAAAAAATAGTTATTAACTGCAAATTATTTGTCAAGCTCCTGTTGCCAGCTTTTCCAGACATCGACCAAAATGTTACCACATTACAATGTTCAACATACTGTCCACAAGCCCCCTTTCTTCTTCGTGAAAGTGCTTCAAAGACTGCAAGATAAACCATAGCTGCAGGAACATTGAGAAAGACCACAGTAAAATGGTATAGTAGTGGCTGTACCCACGACCAAGATTCACCATTAACATCCCAGCTGAACAACCCCTCAACACTTTCAGCTCCCACGAGTTTCTTGTTGTAATGTCTGTGCTTTTTAGCTAGAAAAGAAGGCGGCCAGAGTTGAAAGTATCTCCCAGATGTACTCACAGCACTCATTTCATCCCTCCACAGGGCCCATGCTGCAGTTGACTTCTCAGGCCCCAACTCAAAATGGTTCTAACCACAGTCACCATTAATGAGCCTTCTGACACCATTCAAGCATACGTGGGTTTCTAAGCAGTGAGCTGAATCCTTGCTTTGCTGCACTGGGATCCACAGTAAGAAAATGAAGGGAACTTAGCTACAAACTTCTTCAGCTGCTGCTTTGATTAGGTTCAGCAAATAACCCAGCTGAGCTCAGGTCTGCCTCCTATTTTCATCTTAGTGCCTCAACAGCTTGATCCTATACTTTGCGGCATACAGAGTAGTGTTTATCTGAAGTACTTTAATACTCTATGTATCTATTCGTTCACATTAACAAAAGCCTTTAGCAGACCTATGGGTGTGCATTCTTCTGGCCAGGGGCTCTCAAGGTACTTGACAAACTGGCCTGACAGTACTGCAGTAATATGTAGATTGCGTATTGGTGCGCTTACCATATAAAACCACTATGGACAATATATTTTGCTTGCCTTCCTGCATGATGAACAGCCAAACCAGAAAGAACTTCTGCTAAGATGAGCCAATGAAATCCTTTTTTTTTTATTATTTTATGTTTCCTGTGTCCATGCGATTGGAATAAACTGTAAATTAGGTGTTATAGCACTGTAGTTTGGGTAGATGTGATGTTTTAGAAATGTAGCTTTAGTTTGTTATAACATAATAGCAGCTTTGCTTTGTTGTGACAGTGGCAATAAAATAAAGTTACTACAATGTATAATGCTGTAACCAACCAAAACTAGTCTAACAAACAACAAATCAAGGGAAGCAATACCCACCCAGCGCTTTATGTACAGAAATATTGATGATCTGTGCTTAAACTTCCCAGGTTAGAAAGTATCCATTTTTCAAGAGATCAGATGATGGTGATCTGCTCCCTCTGCTCTCTGAGGTGAATGCCAAAACAGGGTTCGTACCATTTTCATGCACTGTTAATAATTGCAAACTGCAGAGGAGATATTTTTTTACTTATCTTTTTTTTCTAAGTAAATAAAAATTTCTGCTAGTTCCAACAGCCTTGTTCCTACTGCACGTTAGTCACAGTTTATTCACATCAGAAGACCAGTGGAAGTTTGAGACAGGCAGGGGACTAAAGATGGATCTCTTATAAAAGGATTTCCATTTGTTAACAGCTCTGCCTATGAAGTATGCAATGACATTTTCCTACTGTGCTATTTTCATGCCTCCTGAGATGCCAGGTTATAATGCAAAACATCTGAATCATTAAATTTATACAGTTATTTAATAACCCATGTAAAATACATGGCAATGTTGCTTTTTTTAAAACATATGCACCTCATAAGAAAACAATTTCCTGCACTATGTGGTGTAGTCAGATTTCAATAGTTTCTCTTGGGCAAAAAGGGTTCAAACTTCCATCTTCTGTGCATCCAGGAGCCACAGTACCAAACACTACCAAGCTACGGCAGACAGACTCTTTCAGAGAAAATCAGCTCCCCTTTAGAAACTATTAGTTTTTTATAGAATATATACTATATATAAACATATAGAGATACAGATATAAATATATATCCAAAACAATAATAACTAGCAGCCAGCGATCACACCAAGGTGAAACGTAAGCCTCATCTAGAAAAACATTTAACATTCTTCACCTTAAGTGTGTGTGTGTTTTTTCATTAGCCTTAGAAGTACAAGACATGTTCTCATGAACCTAAGACTCACTCAGGCTCTAAAACAGATTTAGTTAGTGGGAATTGGCTAAAATTCTACCTGCGTTCAATAGGTACTTTCTAGCTCACATACTCTGAGACGAATTCTCTCAGTTGCAGAACAGCTGTTTCTTTAATAGAGTTTTTACAAGATCCCATGACAGACAACTGCTAATAGGGAACATGATGAGAGAAAAATATTGCTGCCACAAGCGGGATTCAGCAGAGAGAGGGTCAATTCTGTTTATAGACTTGCTGAAGTTTTTTGGTTGGTTAAAAAGCTGACAGACTGCATTACAGCTAACATTCCCATATTGATTATACCATTTCTAAACCTGCCCTCACTGTGACAGGAGTTGCATAATTAGTTTTTCCTTGTTAAATATTTGTAAATCATTCGTACTTTTACGGGTTACATAACCTGGCTGTTACCTTCAAATAATCTTCTTGTAACTTGTTTAAACATAGGAAAAGCTGCCACAGTACAGCAGGGTTTCTACCCTCCCTGTGAGGGTGGGCCAGCAGAAGGGAGGAAAGGCAGTGCCATCAGTGCTGCGGCAGCGTGCGGCAAGGGCTCAGCCCTGGATGTGCTCCAGGAGGGAGAAGCAGGTACCTACTGTGGCCCGATTGTCCTCTTCAGCCCTGTGCCAGAAGCAAAGGGTGAGAGTAACAAAGTTTGTAAGAGGTACAGCAGCAGTAAACACTGCCAGTGTTGAGCCTTACAACTGCTCCAGAGCAATGGTGATTCTATTTATGATGCAAATCAGGGCCCTAATTCAGCAGGCACTTAAGCACACATTTGAGGTTTGAGTCTCTTTGACTTCTGTGGAATCAAGTGAGTGGCTAAATGGTTTCCTGAATCCTGGACAACTGTACAAGGGAACAAAGTGTGTGTGGGCGTGGGGCGGGGGGGATAAGATAACATAATGAAATTATGGTTTTTAGGGTAGAACGGCGGAAGTTGTTTTAGAGTTATTCTAGTAAAGATAAATGTCAGGTGGCTAAACAAACAGAATTTCTCAGTACAACTTTAGAGACTAGGTTATATGAATGTATTGTTCCAGAAACCTTTCATCTCTTTGGTTTAGTAAACAAACTGAAATAGTACCGTGCCAAATAAAGGCAGAAGAGTTACACTTGATATTTCCCTGGATTTTAAACATTCCTTCTCCCTTTGCATTGTATAGACATTTATAGACAGGACAAGAAGAGATTAAGTTCTTACACTCACTATTGCTAGCATTAATCAGATTTAAACAATGATGCAAGTTGAATGAACCTCAAAAAAGTGGGGTTTTTTTTAGATAACCTTTCAGGAGTGAGGTCTTGAGGACTTTCTTATTCTGGCAGGGTGTCAGAAATACCATATTACTTGAATATTCCTCTCTCTTATCTTAACCAAGAGGTGCTGAAGCATGTAAAAATATGGTGAGAAAACACTAACTTTCAAACTGCAAAAAGGATGTGTTTAGCAGGGGTTTTGCTGATGGATGATTTTTACTACACCCAGACTGACTTGCTTCTCCCAAGTATCAATGAGGGAACAACTCTTCTAGTCCACAAAGTACATACAGATAATTGTTTTTTGCTGTTGTCATTCCACACTTAGTTTTCCCTTTTATGCATTTTTATTTCTCATACCTCTTTTTTTTCCCATAAAAGACCATATAAATAAGCCTGTTGCATCAACAGCAGTTTCCTGATCTATCTGAAGCAGATATAATAACCCATGGAATTCTACAGTGGCCAGAATCCAAACCTTAATTCTGGGTCACTTTTACATTTGGCAACTATTTTTGTGATTGGCAACATCAGTGTTTTAAATCTAATCTTGAATTTTGGGTTGAAAATCCAATTTTAGGATCAAAAGCAAAAATCCCAAATGCAAATAGGCAGTGGCTCCTGTCTATTGGGGGAAAAATCAAAGCAAAATAATATCACATCCAAACACCCTCCAAACTTAAGAATAACAGACTAAACCAAAAAATAGACAAGACTGCTGATAAACCCTTTGATGGCAGAAAATCTGGATCTGGATTTTAAATTTGGGAAGCTGCAGTAGTATGAACCATAGTAGTTTTAGAAAATATAATACCAATCTTTTATTGTCTCTTTTATAGATAGGTAGTCTAATCAACTTTAAGGTATTTACTTGCATACGTCACATAACTTGGAAAGTATGTTCATTTTATTGACGCAACACACAGAACTGTCAGCAAATATCCACGTTTATCTGAATCATGGTCAGGGCAGCTATACCAGAAAGCATTCCCATTCCTGAAGTGGGTCCACAACCAAATAAACTCCACTTTAAAGTCAGCACTGGCTGGTTTTGCAAAGCCATTATCCATGTCCAATCCCGCTAGCTCCCGGGTCTCTAAGTACTGCTTGTTACAATGATGACTAAAACTGGGCTTTCCACATGATGCCCCTGCCCTTCTTCACATATGATGATATTTCAATATTTGTTTCTATCAGAAAATAAAGGATACATAGATAGTTTTCACAATTAAAAAGATAATCATGTTGCCAATGATATAGATTTGTGCATGGTTCTCCTCCGATACAGCACACACATTGACATGATGTTCGATGCAGGAAGTGATTGATACAGTTTTGAAGACTCAAAAGAGTTTTTTCCTATTTCCACCATTTATTCTATATAAGCTATTGGAACCTGTTCAATAAGTGTAATAAGCATAAACTGTGGCACTTACAATACTATTCACTAGATTAATGTAGGGTAATTTTTTTTTTAATGCCACTTAGAAATAAATGGTTGGATATCTTTCAAACTCAATGTATTTAGACTGAATCAATCCAAACCTTGAAATCAAATTCAGAAACCAAAATCAATATTCTCCCTGCTAATTTTCTATGCACACACCCTTTCAGAAAGCACTTTACAAGTACTAGAAAGTAAAGCTGTATCACTGGGATGTCCAAGCCCTTCTTGAAGGGATTTTCTTTTTCTTTCTCTTTTTCTTTTTAAACCATTTCTCCAGACTTCTGTACAGACAATTCTCTCAGCCAGTATTTTTCAGTTTTAGTCTCTTTAGGTGATTTGACATCTGTACTGTTTGGTACTGACTAATTTCCAAGTCCTGGGAGGCAATTTCTTAGCAGTTGCAATTCATCAAAACCCTAATGAATTCTGATGGAATTCTTGGGGACTGGTTTTCTGTCCTCTCTGTGGAGGGATTGCACAACACACCCTATGTATTTAAACCACATTAAGAGACTGAACGTATTTAATCAATATGGCTCAAAAGAAACCTGAAGAGCCACATACTAAACACCGAAGACAATACCTCAATGTTGCCACCAAAGTGATGATACTACAAGCACAGCTGAGACTGACGACATGTGCCAAGAGATGCCAAAAAGGATGGACTGAGTGCACGTGAGTGGTCAGGAAAAAGTCTAAGTGAATGATGATCTGCAAACGTGGAGGGGATCACATTGAGGAATAAGATGTAAACGATGGAGGCAGAGAGGCTTTTTTGAGGGCTCCAGGAAAAAGTATTGCTTCAGGTACATTGTCACATTCAAAATAACTTGGGATATCTTTAGATATTTTGGAAGCAAACTGGAAAAACTAGGCACTATACCAGCTGCTTCTTGGTTCGAAAACAAAGATCAGGTTTTATTTAGATTCTCAACCTACTTAAGCTGGTTCTCAGGGGAACTGCTGTGGGGACTTGATCTCCATGATTTGGGGAAAACTTATTGGGAAAGAGGGAATAAAAAGGTAGTTCATAGAAGCCAGATGGGGAGGCCAAGAATCTGGCAAATATCCCTTTCCCACATTTCTTCTAAAACTCAAAATAAATCTGAATCTCTCTGACATTTGAAAAGAAGTCTGGCTATTTCTTCCCACATTATGTTTTCTTTTTGCTCGCTTTTGCACAGGGTCTTACGGGAAGCAGAAACTGGTGCCAAAGTAATGCAAGGAAGCAAGCTGTGCTGATAATCTTAGAATGGCCCCCTTTTCTCATGAGACATCCAGCCCAATTTCACGTACACAAGCAATTCAGAGGGCAAGACTCACTGGTGTGCGCTGGCTATTCTGGCAACATAAGGCAGCCATAAACCCTGCTTAACTGGCCAGCCCAACTACGTTTGCAGCTGCTTTGTATCACCAGAGTGATGTAAAGCTGCCAGAGCATACCAATGAATCTGGCTCTGGTAGTTTCTAGGAACTCGGCATCAGTTTGCAAACTTATTAGCATTTTTCCAAATCAGACCTCCAAATCTTCTGAGATTCACTTATCACTGTAAAACAACATGTCTGTGGAAGAGATTTGTCATAGGACACAGGACTGTATCCAGCTTCACAAGCCATAAGAATTTTGACCTCATGGTAGTTTCATTATACCAAAGCACCTAGCCTCAAAACAAGTTATTATTCAAAGAGCTGATGTATTTTGGACTACGTAAGTGTGACAAAATAAACATAAGTAGTAACTTCTGGTACTTAACAGACAGATTTTTTTTTTTTTTTTTTTTACATCTGAGAGCAGTAACAAAATTCAGGGCATTTCAGTACCAGTGAATCTCTAATGAGCGGGTAGTAAAAATGCTTGCCTTACTGACTGTCAGGGGATATCAGATTTGTTCACTTATGACTCAGTAATTACCCACCAAAAATGTAGATCAAGTGGTCATCACCCAAATTAGTACCTGCCAAAGATTACTTTTGGAAAGGCTGTCAGCTAAGAAACAGGAAATGAGTTGCAAAATATTATTAAAACTTGAAAATAACAGCTTTAAGGTATGAACCACCACTCAAGCACACAATGGAGCAAGGGCAGGAAACAGAGACCATGCGGGGAACCAAGTGCAGACAGGGGTTGATGGCTGGGGACCTGACTTGCAAACAGCAGGGGAGCAATGGAAGCTGCCATGCCCTCGTCCCATTCTGCTTCCTCCCATCAGACCCGGCACATTAATCTCCAAAGCCCTGCTGTAGTTCCTGCTGAACCGCACTTACATGGCATTCAGTTAGAGCACCACGTCACATAGCTCAGCCCGGGATGAACAGCCCAAAACTAAACAGTAGGTCCTCCCTAGCTGTTGGCAGAGAAGGTTTCAGTCCGATGCTCTGCCTGCCACAAGCCACCTCTGTAAGCAGTCAAAATCCCCCCATTCCTCAATTTCCCATTTACAAACTGAACATGTCTCTATTTGACAAAAGAGCTGTAAGAGAATTAATTTCAATAACTGGAACAAACTGTAGCCCACTAAAGTTATAATAAGTGCTGTATATCAACAGAACTGAACCCAGGCCATTAAAACCACGTGAGAAGAACAAAGCAGGGGCTGACCATTGTTTTCCACGTTCCAGCAACATTCAAATATGAAACGGAGGTGACGGTGATAATAATAATCACTATATGATGCATATTTCAGCACCAAATACTTTGCAATTAGCTGCAGGCAGCACCACGGGTATGTCAGCTGTCTCTTGTGAAAGGTGGCAACCAACCAGCTTAAAGTGAACTCAGATAACAGTTCTGGGATCAGGGTTATTTGGGTTTTTTTTTTTTTTGCTCCTGGAACCTCAGTGCAAACCATCAGTCTTACTGCAAGGGGCTTCATGGTATATATCCACTTACCCTGGCTAGGTACCAGTTTTGTTTTTAAATCCATGGTTTAAATTGGGGGGTGGGGAGAGGAGAGTAAAAAAAAAAAAAAAAAAGACCTACATACATCAATCTCTCTCGCCTCTCTTTTTTTTGGGGGGGATATGGATAAGGCTGAATCAAACCTGCCTGTACCTGCATCTCTGTTTCCAGGAACTAATCAAGTCTACTTCTCTGTGCCAGAGCTGACCTGTTTGTAGCCTTAACAGATTTGTGAATGCTGTATTAGAGCATCAGTGCTCAATATCACTGGACATTTGAGGTCAGAGTTAGGCATTTGTTCCCACACCCAGTGGGAGGGCTTTCAGCAGAACACTTGGAAATAGCAATGCTTTGAAAATAAATCTGTATGTTAAACAAAGGCAGCCAGAGACAGAAACAAAAGCGTAGAGATAAATTGTTGATTGCTAGCTTGCTAAAAGGCTCACCATGAAGTGTTTCAGCAGTCAGTATTAGGACTGGTGTTATTTAATATATTCATTAGTGTTCTGGAAAAGAGAGGGGAAGGTGACAAAATTTGCACAGGGCACAAAAATATTTAGGTTACTCATGATTACAAAAGATTAGAAAAACTAGACAGATGCGCAGCATGAAGACAGATGAAATTCACTGTTCATAAATGCAAGGTAATGCATATTTGAATGAATAATTTTCAAAACTCATGCACAAGGCTAGGTTGTAAATTAACGAACCACCCGGGAAAAAGAGAGGGAGGAGAAAACATGTGCCACTTTGGACAACTCAATGAAAAAGCAAAAGAATTGGAAGCAGCAGTCAAAAAAAGTAAATGTGTTGTTGGACTGTATAAAAATCAGGATAGAAATTAATACTGAAATACTACGTCACCGAATAAGTGGATGGTGTATCCTATCTGAAATGCTGTACAAAGCTACACTCAACTCATCTAAAATAACCATAAAGCTGAAATAGAAAGGGGCAACAAAAATGATTAGTGGCAGAAGAAAACACTGTGAAGATTGGGGCTGCTTAGTTTATTGAAGAGAAATAAAAAGGGGACATGAGAGAGTTAATGAAAGTTACAGAGAAGATCAATTGCATGTTCCTAGTTTCCTCTCCTCCTAATGCAACAACACAGAAAAACAACAGATTTAAAAACCAATAAGGAAAATATTATTTTACACAGTTCATAATTAACCTATGGAACTGATTGCCATAAGATATCCTTCTGGCTAAGGACTTAATATGATATAAAATAGTTTAATTTAGATGCTTATGTGAATAATGGGGACATCCTAGCTAGGATTAAGATAAATATCTTAGGCAGGCTGAAAATCCTAATGCTTTCTGACAGAGACGAACCATGGGCTGATGGAGGTTGGAGAGAAACATCCTCTTTGGGCAATAAAGGACGTCTGTGTCTTCCCTTGAGTAATTTGGTACTGAGTATTCCCAAAAGCTGGATTTGGGGCTGGAGAGACTGACAGTCCAGTCTCACAAGGCATATCTAAAGCAATATCCCTTCGCGCCGATCTGAAGTTGGCATCTCCATTGCCGTCACCGAGGCCAGGATTGCAGACTTCTGCAAAGAGTGCTGTTTACTGTGGTGGCAAGGGGAGGAGAATTTGCGATATGAGACTGAGAACCAAATGACTTCAAGCAAATTAATACCAATTGCTGGGTGTACTTCAGCGTGGGGAAAACAGTGTTTTCCACTTTATGCCACCAAACCTGTCCAGGTTTTCTGATTTGCTTATCATGCTCATTTTGTTTAGGAGATGATAACATCATGTTAACACAAAAGTACAAATAAAGCTCTATAATCAGCTAAGGTGTCAGAATCCTGCCAGTTTTCAATACATCTATCTCAAACTCTGTGAGCTAAAAAGGGAAAAAAAGTTTAATAATGATAAAAGAGAAAAGCTATTGCTGCCTAAATCCCTCTGAATGGAAACTTGATCTCTTGGGTACCTTTGCTAAATCTGATCTGGAGCTTCATAGAAACTTTCTGTAAAAATCACTTTGTTTAAAACATGGCCCACCCAAGCACAAACAGGGGGTTTTGTCCCCCTTTACAGCTACCCATTAAGGAAATGTCTGTAGTACAGAACTAAATCTGATTCAGTGATTAATATGTAAACAGAATTTGACTGGCTCTTCTTTTGTGCTTATCGCCAAGATACAATCTGGCACAACAGTTTTGTTTGATAGACAGCCCTGGCCTATGCTTGTCAACTAGCCAATATAAAATAACATTATTACTGTATAATCTCGAATTAGGCTGTAAAATACTTCAATTGTGTGACACACATGATGAAAAGATTTTAGAGTTCTCACATGTTTACATAATTAGCACTGCATATTTGTTAAATTAAGGTATCGTTATTACCTTTATTACCATATCCCTCCTCCTCCACTGCAGTGTCTGTTTCTTGTGTAGCCTCACATGTCTTAACTTTTCAAAGGCAACAGAAGGAGCCAGCGTCTCTGTGAGGATTCTCCTACTTCTGTGCAATTCTAATAAAAGGTATCAGAATACCCACCCTTTCTCACAGCCCTTCAAAAAAATAGCTGCTGAGGTGCAACTCAAGTAAGGAAAAAAAAGCACAAGAGGGAGACGGCCTCAAAGACTTGACTTCAGGTGTATTTAATCCTTCCACTACTGGTTTAAAAGTATTAAGTAGCCATAGGCTATCCCTGGGTAGAAAGATGGTTCAGTGACATCCCTTTTGTAAATATGTAGCTGTTCAGCCTCCTCCTAAACTCCACATTGAAGTCTGCTGCTTTTTCAGATTAATTCAGTTTGAATACTGCTGACTGTCTGTCACTACAGTCATATGTCACTGGTAGCAGCTCAGAAAGCCTAACCCCCGTCTCTAATGTCATTGCACACAATTCATTTTTAAATGCAGTGTAATAGTTTAGGAATACCAGTAAAACAGTGGGGGGAAAAGCATTTTCAATTTAAAGGCTGTGTAACACAGTTTATAACACTGTATTAGATGAGCCAAGCATGTTTCCTTTAGAGGGGCACATATGGTACAGGTGAGACTTGCAAAAATACAGTTCTAATAATTACCACGATTGTTAATAAGTTTTAAACTAAGTGGCACATTATTACCAATAATACTATTTAATTGGGTGATCTTTCTTAAAGAGCTAGGTACTGCCAAGAACAAAAGCATCTAAATCCAGAATAACCATAGCCACAAAACCAGTCTCCACCAGCACTATTGAGCACCAGGCTTGGATTCTGTTCACCTCGCAGGACTGCGTCAGAGGTTCAGCTCAGTACACACAGACATCGGCCACAAGCCGGGAACAGCTGCAGAGAAGGTCACAAAGGTTTGACTGCAGGGCCCTGACTGGGACCAGTTTCTACAAAGACACACTTGGCTCTAAATTTACACTTTCAAAATACTTGAGACTTGTACATAAAACAAAACCCGGACATTTTATGACCTCAGCTGTGCTCATCATCTCTCCCACAGCTTCATTCATGTCAAGGAGGTGACAAAATAAATGGTAGAATTACGCCCTGCAAGATAGGTGCACTGCCCTCACAAAAAGGTCTGATTCATTTCAAAACAAACATGCAGCACTAGCAGTAACCTGACCCAAAGAACTTCTAAAATGTGGACTAACCTATCCCAAAACTTCAGCTTTCTGGCTTTCTGATTTAATTCCAAGTGCAATAATAAACACACTCCTCTGTTTACAGCTCCATAAATAGCGCCTTGTGTTTTCTGAAACAATGCAGCTCTGGGCTGCCTCTGTAATCGTTTATTTTATATCATCCTTAAGTTGCCATTTATTTACATTTCTGGAAACAGCTACCCCATGAAACAAATGGCCTGTTTTGTTAAGTCATGGTCAAGGATGTTTCCTTCAACTTATCACATCTAGAAATGCCACAGACAGAAATGCTTTCAGGCTATTTGCTAAGAAAACTAACATAAGCTCCTTATCAGAAAATATTACATTTCCCCGAAAGGTGAACTGTTCTGTCAGTTTTTCAGGCCATGTGAAATTCCTTCTTTGCTATGACAGGTCACTGAACAGAAGTTGATGGCACACAGTGGTTGCCCGGAATTCAAGCCAAAGCCTTCAGCTACACATGACTGCAGGTAGTGGCACAGACACAGCAAGCCTTTTCCCTCTGACACATTTAACCCAGGGGTTATATTCTGGGTTGAGGACTTTTGTTGTTTGCTTGGGGTTGGTTTGGGACTTTCCCCCTCCCTTTCACCATTCTTCTTAGGATGCATCCACAAGCAATATAGATGTAGCACCGAGCTACTGAGCACTGTGTGTGCCAGCCTCTTCAGTTCACATCCCAGAAACAGCAGCCAGGAGGACTGGCCCCCTTCTAGACCTCACATGCCCTTATCTATTCAAACTCACTTAAGACAGGCAGGAGAGAAGCTATGTCTCATTATTTCTGGGTTTTAGAATGGTTTCTGGATTTTCATGCTACTTAAACCAAAATATTAGCAACTACAGAATGACAATTAAAAGTTTAATGGAAGACACAAGAGTTCAGATAGTGTAGCTGTTCTCCTTAACAGAATCAGCTAATTTCCAGGTAAAGTTCCACAAGTTATAAAGGTTTCTCATGTTCATAAGAGCTGAGCAACAGCCCCCCTGGGATCAACATTGTACATGCTTTGTGTTATATGCATTTGCATTAAGCTTATGAACCTTCAGAAAAAGCTCTCCATAATGAAGGTAAAAGCTCCAGTTGGCAAAATGCTCTGATTTTGTGGTGGTGTAGAAATTGCAGCAGAGGAAAGCTTCGCTGCTAAATCCTGATGCACTGGCACACGTGGCTGTGTGTCAACACAGAACATAACAGGCACAATTGATTTAGGCAGGTTTCCCTTGTGTGCTTGCAGAGATCTGCTAGATGCAAGGTTTAAGATACAGACGGACTGTGGACATTAATAGACAAGGAGAAATCCAAAGGAACAACTGATGAGACCCACTGTTTTTTTCAGAGAAACTAGTGTTTTTAATCTTTTCAATTCGATTTTTTTTTCCCTGTCTATTCAAGTTCAAAACTCATTTCTTCTATTTTCAAGAAAGTATTTTCACTGTGTGATGATGAGGGGCAGTAATAGATAAAGTCTGAAATAAAAGCTTTACTAGCTGCCATCCTTTGGTTCATTTGTGACTCTTACTACTCTGCCCTTTCCGCCAATCGTTACCCACACACTGTTTGGGATTTACTGCTGCAGAGAGGCAGCCAGACTAGGCATCGTTATATTCCATTATCACCAGCTGATTCTATGTATTTATTACAATTTATAAAAACATAAATGGCCTTATACTTCAGCCTCACCCCAAAAGCAGCACCCATTAAAATGCCCATCATTTTCCTGCTGGCCTCCTCCACTGCAGATGGAGAACAGGCAGCTCTGTAACAGGAACTGGTCATGGCTCTGCTGCCAGATACCAGGCTCATGACTTCCAAAACCACAGACAACTCATTTAAATAGGCCCCTCATTTCATTTCTGGGGCTCAGGACTATCAGTGCGATCTTGGCTAGGTCACAGACAACAGGAGAGAGGCAATTTTACAGTTTTACTAAAACTTTCCTTTTTTTAATAACCCATTCCCCTTTCATGAGAGCAACAAACACCCTCTGTTACTGGTATAAATGTTCACTACAAGATGGGAATTAAAGAGGCTAGTGTTTATAGCAGCACTGGTATTTGATGCCAAAAATAAGTCTGATGTTTCTATTCAGGAATAGGAAATAACACTCTGAACAGGCAAGTCACTCCCCAATGGACTTTCTTTGAATTTTCTCCAAAGGCTATTTCCTTTTCCTAAATGTGGGAAATACTTCCTGTCTGTGAACAAGTACAACCCATATGCTGAGAAAAAAATTAATAAAACAAACAAAAAGAAAACAAACAAAAGGACCTTTGTTCTGGAAAGAAATGGCATCAGCTATGCTCAGGAAGCATAAAGAAACCCAACGGATGAGAGAATAGACAAATCCTAAATAGATTTCATGTAAGATGATTAAAAGTGCTTCCTTTGCTGTATATTTGGCAACACGTGAAATTGTGAGTCAGAGATATATCCCTTTCCTTTTGGTACTTTTGCTTGTAGTTCACGAATAAGTATATGATTAAGAAACTTCAAATTTGGCATTATCAGACGCATTACCTGTCTCTTGTTGTTTCAATCATGCCTACAGCTCTGACCAGCGTAGAGGTTCTCTACATCTTCAAGCTTTGCTCTGCTCCATTGAGTAGGAGGAGACACTTCTGAATCCCCCACACTCAATGCTGTACCTGATCTGTACAGATTTATAGACCACCACCTTCAACCGAGACATCCTTCATTCAATTCCAAGCTGGATCCTTCTATACTCACTCCTCCAGGGCTCAGTTGTGCTTGTTGTCTGCATGTACAGTACAGCACCAGTGATTGAGATTTCAGAGAGAAATCTATTAAAGCTAGAAATATCCAAAACAGCTCACAAAAGTTACCATACATGGATATATATCATGGAAGAAAAAAATACCTTTTTACAACATCTATAAAACCCTGATTATAATAAATGTCTGCTTAATTAATACATCAGGACATAAAGCCATTTATTCTCCTCTCATTTGCTATCATTCTCCCTGTTCAGATTTAATAATGCAAAAAGGTTGCTCAGATGCCAAACGGTAAAAATAATAAAAATACATTCATCATTGATACGAAAAGCAGAAAAGCCTAGCAGTACTGCTGGCACAGAGAATACAGCCAAATTTCTTAAATGAAATCCAAACAGCACTTCACCCAAAAATCTTCAAAACATACAATGAAATATATGGTATGATAAAAAAAGCAGCCTGAAAAATGCATGGAGAACAGTGGAACAGGTGCCCAGAATAACCATTATTACAATATGCACACTAAAAGCAGGGGAGAGAAAGGGGCAGAGAAAGACAGAGAGAGGGGGGAAAGCTTTCAAAATAGTTAAATTCATGAGGGCTACAGAGCCTCAAATTGAAATTACCTCACTCTGCACTGATAAATAAAGTGGCTCTGGTACCTAAATCATGACACTAACTATATGTTTCGATTTTTTTAAGTAGTGATTAGGTGGATACTCAGGGGAACCTACTAGCCTTCACAGAGATAACAGACTCAACTTAATATCAACTTAAAAAGAGACTTGAATTCTAACCAATCTCATGTAATGAATTGAAATTCTATAGCTTTCAGAGGAAAAAAAAAAAAAAAAGATAAAAAAGCGACGTGGCTCCATTCTCTAACTTGCTGTCAGGAAATATAATTTGTGCTCTCGGTGATTCACCTAGCTCATATGCAGCATGCAAATTTATTTCCCTAATAATCAGACCTGGAGATTGCCCAAGAGGATTAATAGCATCATTCCTTATGACCGCCAGGATATTATGCACCTCTGACATGGAAAAATTGTGTTAGTTCTACAGAGAAAACGCAAGGATATTTGTCCTGCTAGACAATATAATAGGCTGGTGCATCATCAGATTACAATGTCATTTCAAAAACCTTGAATACAAATAATGTACAGTGGGGGAAATGTTGGTACAACCTCCCTTAATTCAGTAGCCTTGAATTCACATGTATTTTTTTGCCTGTGGTTTTTTTTTTTTTCCCCTCTCCCCATTATAGACTGTAGAACACTGCAAGAAAAAGGCAAAGGTATTTTATATTAAACCCGTATCTTTTTGTTTGTTCCTATGTTATTCTTTGAGAATAGCCTACATGGACACTGCAGGATAAAATAACATAAAATCCACAGCTTCCAGTTTTTCAAAGAGCTGAATACACCCACAGCTCCAGTACACTGTATTCCATATGTGAATACAGAGCAATTTATTTGCACAATTGCTTAATTTTGATTCGCAAGTCAAAGCAGTGTGTTCTGCAGGCTCTGGTATTCATATAGGCAGAATTTTAATTTTTAAAATCTTTTTAAACGTGTTGGTCAGGAATTTTCTAAAAAAAAAAAAAAAAAAGAAAAAAGAAAAAAGAAATGTTTCCTGCTGTACTTTAGACCAAAGAACACTGCCTTAGAGACAAGACAAAATTTCATTATTATGCGCATGGGAGCAATAAGATTAGCTCCTATTGCTGCCCCTAAGGTGGAGCAGCAGGAGGAACCAATGGGACGATGCTAATGTGTATGTTAATGGTATTCTCCCAGAAGAAGTTGGGATAATTAAACATGTACCATCTCTTTAAGACAGAACTGCACACATTTTCTTCGGATGGGTGTTTACAAGATTTCCAATTTCAGGTCACAGCCATTTCTGAGATTGCTTAAGAAAGAGATGGGAATAACTTATCTTATTCATGTATTCAAAGAACCTTATAAAATGTGCAAAACATAACAGTTTTAAGGGGCAAAACATGCATCTTGCCTTGACAGACCTGCTTTGTTATGTGTAGTGCTGTACACTGACCTAATATATTGAACATTTTTAGCTAATATACCTTGTAGGAACCAGCCTTTAATGTGATGGATTTTATAGTATCTCATTAGGGTGTGTTTATATAACCTGATACTAAACACATTTTCAGATTCATGTTCCTTATTAAAATTGTGAGCTGTATTGATTTTTAGTTGAACAGCAACAGAGTCATTTTAATATTAAGAAAGGCTGCTCTGAAGTTATTTTCACAGATCACAACTACAGTGACACAAACAGTGCACATATCTCTCATCTCTCTTTACAGCCTCAATTATAAGAATCAGGATGTGTTACCCCACCTGCTTTTCTATTGGTTCAGCAATTCTCTGCCTCCATTTAGAACACCAAAAAGCATTTTTATTCATTGGTTTGGGGAGCGTTGTTTTTAAATATACATTCGTGACAAGCCCAGAAATGGTATTTATATTTTTCCTTATAAAGAACCATGTGTTTTTAAAAACAAAATACCTTAATGCATCTGTTTTTCAAGTTTCCATAACAAACTGAGTAGTTATAGCGATGTTTACTCTAATACAGCAAACAGAAAAACTTAGCATTCTAAGCAGCATTAAAAAAAAATAAATAATGACTTTCACATCCTAATGTCTCCATTTTGTAAACCAGTCTTCAAAGGTAAATCTAATGTCAGCAGTAAATAGAGTGGCTCCAATATTTCTCTGAGGAGTCATGGGGAAATAATGATCTTTGAGGCACTGTAAATAGTTTAAATTATTGGAAAGTCCTTGTAAGAAATGAAATATGAGAATTAAAAAAAATAAACTTGATTTCTTTATTGTGAAGTTAGGGCATTTGGAGGTAGCCCAAATTTTAAATGCAAATATTTAGAGAGAGAAATTATCGCTTCTGAGACAAGCAAATCATACACTTATTCCTGACTCTTATTGATTTAATGAACAGTTTGTTAATAAAATGCCATCTGAGAAACAAAAAACAGACATAGAAGAGTAGGTGTTCATTACATTTCTGCATTTTTAAAAGCAGCCTTTAAGTCTTCAGCAGGGAAAAGGCTCAAAATTAAATTGCAGCATATAGGAACTACTAGATTTAATACAGCCACTTGCGAGCTTTCAGTTTAACTGCACCTGTTACTTTTGCTACAATACCACAGAAGCAGTTCAGGAGCCTCAAGTAATTGCTATATTTGGCCTAAGAAATTTTAGGTCTGAATGGGTTCTCAGAAAGCAGATTTCCCTTTATTTTGCCCCTGGCATGCTATTCATTATTAAACATTAAAGTTGTGTCAATTACTTACTTCCATAGTTGATTATTATCCTGGTTATTCTACCAGCTAATCAACTCTTTTCTAAAACATGTCTAGCAGTGACTTTGAATTGATGTACAGAATATAATTATTTGTGCAAATTTCTTTTGTTTCTTGTTAACCACAGAAATTGGTTAATTACTTTAATCCCTGCAGCCCCTCAAAAAGAAAGTATCCTGATTTACCAATTTATTTTTAATCAATATTAGGCTGGGCTTTGAAAGTTGACTATTCAGCCAACGTAAGACACTGCACTGAGAGAAAAAAAAAAATATACATGTCCTTTAAAGCAGGCTGAAAACACCTTCATCTGAAAGACTTTGTTAGCTTTATCAGATTCAAGGCTCTTCTGTTTGAGGTGTAATTATTTTGCCATTATTACATGCAAGGCTTTTAACAGAACAGTCTTTCCCTCTATTTAAGCAGTAAGTTTCATAATTTATTACATCTCTTTGGTCATCAACTCACTATACAAACAGTTGGTCACCAGTGACCAATTACATTAAGGTTAAGCAACATAACTTTAAATTAGGAATAAGCTAATGTATCTTCATCAAGGGCCTGCTGTGTTTTCAGTGCTGTTTATAAGATGATACTAAATGTGGATATGGAGCACGCTCACTGGGACCAATTCCTATCGGCCTAAAAATGGGAAAGTCTTGAGCCTGCTCAGGTCCAGAGCTAATTAATGGGATAACATCTGCTTTACACATTCTGCGGTAGTAATTTCTATCAACTTCACTGTGAAGATGCATGGGAAACTATCAGAGAAATAAGTATCTATGCTGAACCATATTAATCTGTAGTGAGTCTGAAAATGGGAATTTCAATTCTCCTATTATCCTAGGGATGGGAAGAGGAGGGGACGAAGAGGGTGCAGGGCTTGTTTCTTAGATTATACAATTTCTGTATTTGTAGCATAGGATATATATTTAGTTCTGTCTGCATGCACATGCTTGCATATAGGCATGCTATTCAACTGCGTGCGGGCTTGTTTTGTGTGTGCGCCATTGGGGTTTTTTTAAGAAAGAACACAGCAGCAGATGAAGATGATCATGCTCCTCATGCAACAATTTTATACAAGAAGATGGTGAAGTGCTTTTATTGCATTACTTAAAAACACAGCATGAATTGCTGAAGAAAAAATATAGTACTGTAAAACAGGCTTCAAAAGTGATAAGCCCACTCACTTCATTTTATCAGCCTGTGTACAACACACAGTGCTACAAAGGGCCAGGCACCTATTCTGATTTGAGAATTAAATAAACACAACATGAAGGAAACACTGACCCTCCACAAAAAAAAAAAAAAAAAAAAAAGAAAAAAACAAACAACAACAACCGATTCTTCTGAAAAACACACAGACTTTTAAATCCAGGCACCTTCTCACCTGAATTTTATCACTTTGTCTGAAAATTACCGGGCAATTTAATTTACAGTGAGATGCTTAAAGCTACATTTTTCTCCCGTATTTTTCCTGGTGAAGTCCTGTAGGGCACAGTCAGACTGCTGAGGAGAGACATTACATGTTTACACATGCATGTTTTTGTCTGTCTGCACCCACACATATGGAAAATATATGAAATGAATGTACTTTAAAAAATGTCTATATTGTAAATGTATATATGTGTATGTTCATATAAAGCATATATACACACACCTAAAAATATACACAAATATGCATGTGTCTGTGTGTATACATAGAGAGAGAAAGAGAGACAAAAAGCTAAACCAGAAACAGGTATGCACCGGTAAGAGTCTGAGTTTGGAGTGGCAAAACCAGAAGAAATCATACAATTTTCTTTTTATTATTATTATTATTATTGTCCAAGCTATGATTTACAGGTTTAATTCTTTCAAGCTAATGCATACGAATGAATTGCATACGAAGAAAAAAAAGGAGGGAGGTCCTTATAATAATGAAATTACATTAATAGTCATTCACCTTTGCCTAAGAGGTTATGAGTTCATGTGTCAACTCTATGGAATATTTTCCGTAATTTGTTTGCCATTGTGTACATTCTATTTATTTGTTTGCTACAGGGTATTGAAATATTCAGGCTATTGGGAATTAAATGCTTATTTGACTAACAATGCTTATCTGTAAATTAATGGTATAAAACATGGAGTTTTCTAAAAGGCTGTCACTCAGTTTTATTTGTGGAGATACTATTGAGACAAGATTCAAGGTCTTTCAAAGAACTCTAACATCTCAGGCTTAGGGGGAAAAAACCATTATTTACTTAACATTTTTAACAGTCCTATATAATTGTGTAAATTACTGAAATGAAATAGTGCTTGCTTTTGTCACATGCAAATGACAATGGCACAATGAACCAGGAAGGTACCTTGCATGTGCAGTAGCCAGAATAGCTTTGTTTTGAACTTCTGGGTGTGCATGTGTCTGTGGGGAGGGAGTTTGGAGAGTGAAGAAATGCGATTTAAAGACCTAACTAATGCAAAATTCTTATGTGACCCATTACATTTGAGACCAGAAAACACATTCCATTTTTAATTTGCTTAACCACATAAGATGGCAAACTTCACCACTGTTGCAATATTCTTATTTGCGGGTAGGAGTAATAAAAAGCACGCAGCTACTGTTCTGTTCCTTTCTCTTGAAAATGTGCCATGAGGCAATACAGTTGTAGCAGGGGTGAATCCTCAGCTCTGTTACTCTATCTACCCTGTCAACGTTATTTGAACCCTTATTTTCCTTAAGGGGCTCATTCAGCTGTCCTAATATGTATACAGTGATAATATAGTCATACGCATAATAAAAAAGAGCTTCAAAATTATAGTCAGCTTAGTAATAATGCAGTGCTGTGCCAGAGTGATTGGCAACTGTTGATCCAATTATATAACTGGTTGCTTCTTCAAATTCAGGGATATGAGATTGATATATAACGTGCTGTAAAGTGTAAAAGAACTGGACAGGAAATAAGGCGGGTTGAATTTTTTAGTGCTTTGATCAAATTAGAACCAGGTTGATGAAAGGAAATGCCTTGGGTTCTCTGCTTGAAGTTTTGTGTTATACAAAAGGCTCTTGAAATGATCATTTTTGCACATGTCACTCAGCAAGTTTAGAGCGAACTAGTCTCTCTCTGTGCCAGAGAGAGCCTCTGCAATGGCTCACTCACAATGCCACTGCGCACCAGACACAAAATTCGGCAGATGCTCAGAAATGAAAGTGATGAGCCAAAGGAGGGACAATCACAAATCATAGGAATAACCCAAATTTGCAGGTTTGTTTTACAGGTTTCCTCACAGCCCTTATTTTGACTCAAGAAACACAGATTGGGAAAGACAGAAAAGGGTCATCTGGCGAATCCTCCAGAAATAAATGCAGGATTATCTTTGCTGCTGTTCTTTAAAGCATTTATCTAGCTAACTCACTAACTAGCTTTCATCCATTGTAACCCTCTGCCTGTCCCCTGCTTTTAAAACAGCTACTATTATTTATGAAGTGCTGTACATGTGCAGTGAGAAGCACAGGGACTTTTTGCTCTTATTTTTCCTTGAGGACAACTTAAAAGGAGAGAAAAAAGCATGTATGAAAAGGCACCTTGCAGGTAAGGCTATGGTTCTTCTGTCGCTTGGTCTGTCTCTGAAGAATGACTCCATAGTGGTTAGGCCTGTATGAGACACAACCTCTCTGGTACTTTCTGGGATCAATCTCTCTGTACTATATGCTACTCAATGTAGTGATTTAAATCCCACAGTTTCAGTCTTAATGCATTAACATTTCAGCACTCCTCAAATACATCCTGGAAATCTGTCTCCTCCTCATAATTCTTATCCCCAAAATAGGAATCATGTAAGATTTCAAGTGAGGCACCTAACCAAGTCCAGTATACATCCATACCTCTGCCAAAAAACGTAGCATGGTGATTTACTAATAAATACACTTGGGACGGGGGAAAGGGTGGGGCAGAGAAAGAGTTACATTCCCAAGCCAGGGTACAACAAAATTTCTTCTGACACCTGCTACAACAGAGAACAGGGAGGAACTACCGAAGGAGCCAATGACATTAAAACTTGCTGAATTTCCGTTACCCTCAGGATAGTACCTGCATGGAAACTCCTTTGTTCTGGCATAATTCCCTCTACAAGGAACTCCTCCAGAAAACAGGGTTTCCAGAAATAATGTTACAGGACAGGGAGCACTGACGAATTGGTGCAGTAACCTTCACCTAGGCCTTCCAATTCAGTTTTGTGTGAATTACATCAAATTGCAGTGGGTATTTGTGTTGGATGCAGAGTAGTTGAATAGCTGCCCATTTCTACACCAGAGCAGCTCTTCTGAAGTTGATTGGTGTTCCTCAGTAACAGAAACACTGCACAGCACTGAAAATGACAGGACATCAGAGTGCGATTCCACTAAAAAAGATGCATGGGGTATTATATGAATAATATTTTTCTGAGTTCCAAGACTGGAGTTAAGAGAAACATCTTTAATATTTTTATGTGAGATACTCCTTGACTCTAGTGGCAGACATTCACGAGAGCATACGCTAATAAGCTATAATTTGACAATACGGTAGAGGTCCGTCTTTCCAGTTCTATTATCTGTGAAAGATACGGTTCCTTGTGCCAGCTTGGTCAGACAGCAGTAACATTCTGCTCTGCAGCCAAAAAACCAAGGATCTGGCAACAGAGCTGAACGCTAACATGCTGGGCCAGCAGAGATCAGAGTATGTGAGGAGGACGGCACTGCACTGGGAAGAAGGCATCACCTCTAGCACTGCCTGCTGGCCGATGGACAGTAACTCTCACCAAGTATTTGGAAACAGGCATCAACCGAAGTGCAAAATAGCACTGGCTCTCAGGGTGCAAAAGCAAGTGAAACCTTCCCTGTGCGGATGTACAAGCCTGGCGGTCCTTCTCCAGTACAGGAATGGGAAATGCTCCTCTGATGGTCCCCCTTCCCAGCCCCCCAACACTCGTGCTGCAGCACGCAGCACGGTCTAACCGGGCCCGTTTACTCATACTGTCACAGAAACGCAGAGCCATGGATCGAGCAGCAGCGGTGGCACTTGAGACACATAGCAAGGAACGGTGCTAACCTAAGTTTTGATTCTCACCGTGTTCCCTGAAAACACACTATATCATGACAACTTGTTATGTTATGAAAACATAAAAACCAGGATAGAATGAATATACTTATTCAAAGTATTTTTCATAGCTTTTTTTTTTTTTTTGTTAGATCACACTTAATATGATTCCGCGACATCAATGCTGTGGATGAAATTGAAAGCTGTATTCTTCTAAATGTGTTCCTAACATTCCATTTTTTTACAGAGCTGCCAGGGGCTATTCTGCATTCCCACAACTGCTACAAATGTAACATATTGTTTTGCAATAAAAATTAGCTATAAAAGTGTGAAAAATGCCAGAGAACCAAATGTGAGAAATAAGAGAAGGGGGTACGGCTTTCACACCCTTTTAGTGGACATTTTATTTATTTTTCAAATGGAGTAGACATATTTATAGCTACTGTATTTCAATTATCTCTAATTTCACACATTTTATGCAAATTCTAGACATTTTAATTGCAAATCAGAAGGGAACTTATTTTTAAAAGTGGAGCAACACAACATTTCAGATCTCAATTTTAATTCCAAATTTATCTACATCACTGTTAAAAACTTTTAAAACCACATTTACACTGCAACTTAAAATTAGGTGCAATTTAAAACAAACACAAAACAAAAGACCTCCATACCAATTAGTCATATCACCAAAGCCTTCTTCACACATTTTAAATCTTTTCTTTTTAAATCAAAAATTTTAGGTAGGAAAGTTTAGGAAGTTGAAATGACATTATTAATCTGTGACACATTATTTCAACACGAGTCAGTAATTTAATAGTATTGTCCATAACTGATGAAAATTAATACATTACCCACCCTATTTTCTCTTTCTGTCTCCATGACTTCAATAACCTAGGGCATGGGTTATTAGCTCAATCCGTGCTTAGCTGTCACTCAATGGGAAATTCTTTCAAGAGGATAAACACTCACACACAGCCTTTGGCTGGATAAAAATTCCCACTATATGTTAAAAGCATTAGTGACAAATGTCGCTCTTATCCAAGTAGTATTCCCAGTAGCTTACTCTTACTGAACGTTAATAAGGATATGGCCTTCAATGCTAAATAAAATGTTTGTGACAAATTCAAATCAGTTGAACCTGTGCTGGTTTTAAGGAGGGACAATTTTCTAATGGATCCTGGGGCTCCAAATCAAACTAAGGGTCTGGGGATCTGATCCGTGATGCTGGATATGAGCAGACCACATCCACTGCATGTGAGACACTCCATACCTGTGCAGACCCCTGCACCTGATAACCTGACTGCTTTGGCCCCAACCAACTAGTAAGACCTGGGTTTTGGTAAATACTGCCTTAATTTTTGCTATCCAAAATCATCATCTAGAAACACTGTTCCCAAACCATAAAACACAGTTTGAAAACGAGCTCTCTTTAAGCAGAAGTACTGGCTTTGGTACCATGCTTTGCCCTCAAGCAGTTATCCAGTCCCTATTTTTTCATCACACATGCTCACGATGTATGCACACACAATCACAGGTTTAAAATCATGCATGTGTCTAAGGAGCTAAGCTGAGAATCCAGTGTTTGACTTCTCAATATCCAATGAAATCTGAAAAAGTTTCAACTATTTACCGAAATGCATAAAATAATTTTATTATAAATGGAAAATTTACTGTCTGAAATGTGTGGAGTTTTTCTCTGCTTTCTTTCTATTTGGTAATTTATTTAAATGCATTCAAAAATGCATTCAAAAAATGAGACATAGCACTTCGGTTAAGACATCTGTATTTCAAACCAACATCTTTAGAACTGTGAGCAGCTCTGTTAATAGTCTTTTTATTTGATTAGGGTAATCTGCTGCTGTGCTGTCTTAATCTTTATCCACTACCTTTTAACCAATCAATATTTTAGGGTTATAGATTTGGAAGGTAGATGATAATTTTGTAGATAAACTCTCTAGGCACTGCTGACATGGTATGGTTGCATATTTAATATCTTTTCAGAGGATTCACAACTCTAGCAACGTAAGAATCTGCCCAGAAAAAAAAAAAGTCAAACCTTAAATTTCCAAAGCTGTGTGCAGGGATTTGGCCACCTGACTGCTATTAATGTCAATGAAAATTTAGAGGTAAGAAAAGCAATGTCTTTTCCCTCAGATCATTTCTTCTTTGAAAGGAACCAGAGTACAAGAGAGAGGAAATGAAAAGCAACTTTGTACCACAGGCTGAGACCAGCAAGGCCTGCTGTTGAGGCAGGAAGTATACAGAAGTAAAACATTTATTCACTAAATGAGTGAGCATCTCCACAGATATAAGAATAGCTAGGTATGAGAAGTTCTGCAGGAAAAAAATTAGATTTTGTGGTTTTAAAATGTCATTAAAATATATATTTTTTAATTTTGCTCAGCTAAAATTATCTGTTGCTTATGATATTAATTTTGCTGCAGATAAAATTAGTTGTCAGACCTCTGTTTATGGCCTAATTACCTTTTGTAAGGGGGGGGGGGGGGGGAAGCAGGAGAAATAACTGCGTTTTATTGCTATTCCTTTTATCTACCTTCCAGCAAGAGGGGTTCTTAGTGGTGTGTTACCTGTATGGATTTCACTAATGCTATGCCTGCGTTTCATGGATATGAAACCAGATTTGCTTGGGCTGTTTTGCTGACCTGGACATTGCCAGCTTCTGCCTGCCCTCATTTCCATGCCTGGAGACAGGCAGGACAGGCCAAAACACCCTCTGATACTTCAATCTTTAAATTATTCAAGCCTCTTATAATATAGAAGCAAGTCAGGAAAACCGTGGACATCTTGGAAAAAAAAGGCACTGTAAATAACTGTACTTTATTCTTGAAACATTTGTACAGTTTGATTCCAGTTTTGCAAATAGTAAATGATTATTATTATTTTTTTTTGTAATTGGTTAGAGTGGGTGCTAGGCTTGCCACTGAAAAGCTGCAAGACTTGTAAACGAATAGATGGAGCCTAGTGTTCCAGTGCTACAGATGTTAGAAACAAGCACATTTTGGTCTCATTTCAGTCCTCACTATGCATATTGCTTAATCCTTCAGCAAGGAACAAGTACCATAAACACTGAGCATATTTCTTAATAGCTTTTCCTGTTACATTAATCTGAAAATTTAAATCAATTCATACAGCATGCATGCTAATCAAGTTGCAGCCACAATGCCATCTAAACTACAGCTCTGCCTGGCAAAGCTTGGGAGCAGTGCATATAGATGAGTGAATCTGGCCTCAGACAGAAGTTGTCCTTTGAAGCGTTCTGTGCAGCATTGCCATGAGATCTGCCCAGCTACATTTTTGAATATATTTGACAAACAAAAAAATTTATATCTGTGTTCATTTCACAAGATGTAAACGTCTCTTTCGTGGTAGGAAAAAATCCTGTTCCCTGGAAGTGATCCTAATCTAATCTGACATGTGGTATTTGTAAACGTACTTTACTGTCCCAACCTATTTACAGTGTTTACATAAAAAACCCCAAAATCTCCACATTCCTTGAAAAGTTAATCCAGTACAAATATTGACTGGCTGTCAATTGAGCATTATTGACTGGCTACAGGACTGTGCTCTATTGCCTTAACTGATGAAACTTGTTTTCTTTGCTGAACTTAATTCTTTTTGGCCCCATTTGGATGAAATACCATTTACTAGACTGCACCTTTTCCACTCACTGCTATGGGGCTGCCTCTTCCAGTTAGCTAGAGTGGTAAGACAGCCAAAGTACGTCACTGTGTGCAACAGGAGCTTGCAGAAGGAAGCCAACAACCCAGTCTGTATTTTACAAAAAGGACACGGGCCAACACCAGTGCTATCTCGTAAATGTTTGGTCCACACCAGCTCCAATACAGCAATTGCCCTCTTTGCAAACACATATGATTGTGCAGAGCAGTGTTTCCAGAAAGGCTCAAACGTTTATAGACCCTTCCAACAGGGTCTGAAAAGTAACTATGAAAAGCAAGCTGATAACCAAGAGCTTAAACTCCCAGTGTGGCAATCTACACCTTCACTGGGAGACGGTAATTTTGTTTTTTTTTTAAGGAAATTAAAATTCTAGAAGTCAAAAACCTTGGATGTCTTTGCATATTTTTATCAGAAATAGTACAAATCAGCTTGTCCAGAAACCAAAGTTCATGAAACACACACACCATATTTTTAACAACCAAGAAAACAGTTCCTATCACTTCATTTTTTAAAATCTATTGATTCTAGATACAGCAAAACAGAAACCAAAAATAGCAACTTTCACAGCATTCCCTGATTCTGCAACAAATTCCATCAAACACTAAGTTCTGACCCCCAGGGTCAAGTGAAACTGACAATAAATCTTAGGAAAGATTCAATATCGTTAAGCTGCAGAACTAAAATCTATTACGAAAGATTTATCAGAACTTCTAAAAAATGAAACCAAAATGTTTCAGTCAATGCAAGGAAGGACAAAAGGGTGGAATGGCAGACAGAGAAGGAAGTGTAGATCTTGAATGACCATAGCAAATTATAAAGCAGTCATTTCTCTCTGATCTCAAAACAACATTTAGGAAAAAATTTCCTGAAAATTCCAGTTAAGACAGACATAGGGGGCTTATTTGCTGTTGTGGGGTTTCTTTGCAAAGGAATGTAACAGTGGACACTTACGCTTTGCAGGAGCACTATCTGCTTATCCGCATGGGGACGTGTTTTGGCACCATGTACTTCAGGGCAATATTTGGTGCTGAGATAGGATGGTGCCACCATCTGTTCCTTCTTCTGTTCTCATCAGCAGTCTGGTGAGAGAGGGGCAAAAAGAGGAAAAAAATGGGGATATGTCATATTGCTACACCTTCATTTAACATTCTTTATAACTTTTCATGTCTAGCTCAGGTGATGAGACAGTTCAATTCTTTTAATCAAACATACTCTGATTACCCTTTTGGGAACTAAACAAAGTCATGACAGTTTTGCTCTCAGATCGCCAAACATACAGCAAGTTTACACTTCCCTAATTTGTTTATTTTTTTTTTATTTTAGCCCTTACAAGTCACTTCTACAAGACTTCCTTTCCTTTTAAATGAAAGGTTTCTTCTAAACATCTGACAAATGGAAGAATCTACCCTACAACACCAGCTATGTCAAGAATGCACCCGCCCTCTGTTAAGATAATTTGGTTAACCTAAACAATGTTTAATGTTAATATTTCAGTTAGTTTACTGTTAGTAAGTTTTGGGGGTTGGTTTGTTTTTTTTTTTTTTAAAAAAAAAGAAAAGCAGGTCTTATCACAAATTTTACTTTTATTTAAAATAAAAGAGGCTGATTTGTGATAAGATTTCTTCTTTTCTTTTAACAAAACATGTTAACTTTCAAATCCTGTCAAATTAATTCAAGATGTCTAAAGCAGTTTAGTTAACAGGTTCCACAAGCGCCACAGTAGAACCACCATATGTCCCAGTTTGAAGTGACTGTCTCCTCTGTTTTTCCTTCAGCAGACCCCGTGCTGCTCACTCTCATCCCCCCTGACCACATGAGGAACAAGAACAAGCACTGTGTCAGACAGCAAGAGGGCAAAGCAGCACTGCCCAAACAGAAAAAAACCTGCTAGATGTGGGATGGGAAAATTAGCATCTCAACCGGCCACTTCCTTTTGCAACAGCTTTAGCCATAGAAAATGAAATTCTCGATTTATCCAATAGGTCTGATATTATCCTCATTCCTGTAAGTGTGCTACTGCATGAAAAGTCATTGTGCATCTGCAATTTAAGTAGCTGATGTAACACCTGCAGTCATACCTCCAGCAACACAAAGTCTGCGGCTCTGCAGCAGCAGTGCTACCAAATTCTCCCATCCTGCCCCAGTCGCTCAGGTTTCCTCTTGCATGTGGGAAATATGCTCTGCTGCTTTTCCTCCCTTCGACATGCTCCTGATGTGTGAGCTCAATCAGAAGGTGAAACATTCCATTATTTTTTTAGTGTTTTTTTTTCTTTTTTTTTTTTTTTTTAATATACTGTAACTCACATTAAAACCCCTTTCCAGTGGAATATGTATAACTACTTTCTACAGGTATCCAAAAAAGGATTAAGAGAATATACTGTAGCTGTTTGGGCAGTTTTCATCTCCTGCTGCTCATTCACACAGCCTTCCTTCAGGCAGGAAAAGAGGAGCCGCTTGTGCTCCGAGTCATAGCATTCAGGTGCTCACCAAGTGCAAACAAACCCAGAGCACTCCACAGCCTTCACTGGGCCTGCATGGTGCACTCAAGAAAAAAAAAGCTGTATCCCAAAGGTGTGCGTGTGTGTGTGTGTGTGCGTACACACGTGTGAGAGAGACAGGCAGGGACAGCATGGTGGCCATGGGAAAGGGGATGTGCAGCATGACAAGCCTGGCTAACACTGGGTTTTTAAGGTGAGACATAATCATTTAACATACAGATGGCATATCAGTTTACATTTCACACTGACAGTTCGTGCTTGGTTATACCAGAAAAGGGAGAAACAAATTGTAAGAGAGTCAGAAAGCCCCTGAAAAGCAAGGCTACAGGGTACCCCAGATGCACTTGAACCAACCACAATCACACCACCATCAACATGAGGTGTAAAAAGCACCACAACAACATGAAAACACTGACACTCCATATGTTAAAAAGCTTGGGTTTTGCTTTAGCCCAAAATCCTTCCCTCCCCACATACCTGTACATAATAATAATTGCAATAAAAAATAAGCCCTCAAGATCAAATAGTTAGTGGTATCTTAAAGGAAAAAAAAGAAGACAGGCTTAAGAAATGAAATACTTGTAATAAATAATATATTATGACTTAAGGAGATGAACTGACAAAGTGGTGCACCTCTAATCGCTTCCCTGCAACAGCAAGAAGAGCTGAATCACACAACATTTTTCTTTAAGCATGTTCAGGGATTGCTCCTACGCTCCAGCTTCTCAAAGAATATCATGCTCTACTAATTTACCAGATTGAATAAGTTACATACCAACAGCATAGTCAGTTTTAACCTGTACTTTTAAGTCGTAAAAATAACATTTCTCAACATTCTCTTGCTAAAAGATAATTGACTATTTGGGGGCAGGTTTAAATCAGAGATGAGAGAATCAAGCCATTTAACTGATACAAACTCAGCTCTCTTTTTTTAGGGTACAGAGGTAAGGCCTTTCCTCACAAATCTCTGACGTTCAATGCTAAGTTGTGAAGCCCAGCAGCTGCGGCAGCCTCCTGATGGCTCTGACATCAATCTAATGTAAATTTTGCATGCAGCCCATACTCGGAGACCCACTGCAGCCCTGCAGTGCATCAAGGGCCATCTCACTCCAGATTCCCAGTTATTCATTTATTTCAAACTTGAAATGGCACCTCCACCTGAACAAAGATTTTAAATAACAAACCATAGAAGAAAAAAAAAAAAAAAATCAGCAGCATGGCGAAGATGCCAGGCACATAAAGAAAATTAACCAGCCCATATTTCTAAGCAGTAAAATCAATGTCACCTTTTTATACCTTCAGCCCCCTTGCCTAATGTCACTCAACAGATTCCTACCTGTGTTGTGCAGCTCTTTTGGGCAAGGCAGAGGTGAAGTCCATAAACAACGACCTCCTACCTTACACCTGTCCCATGCTTCTCTACCAAGGGCACATCCCTTCAATTCTTCCTCTCTTAGCTTTGCCATCTGGGGAAAAAAGGTCTCTACAACATTCAGGACCTAAAAGCACCACACTGAAGTGGACCAGGTTTTACGAAAAAACCAGACACCTTCCAAGCAATATTATTGAAGGAGGGAACACTTTTGCTGTAATACCCCACAGATGAATTTTCTAATGAAAACTCAGGCAGCAGTATAGAACAAAAGACTGCATAACATGTTTATTTTTAGAATGAATGACAGTTTGGCATTCTGGTATGATAGGTGTAAACTGAATAGAACCACCATTTTGCTTTTAACAGCCCAGAAGCTGGACAGATTTTTTTGTTGTTGTTGTTATGTAATTATTTCCAGTATGGTGTTAGCACACTTTCATGCCTGCATGAAAATTAAGAAAATTCTGGAAAAAAGCAGAGTCAGTGGCAAATAAAGCTAATTAGTTTTGAAAGTTTTACTTTTCTTCAACAGTGTTAGAGAAAATCCAGAAGAGAATTTAGAAATGAGACATGTTTTGCAAAGTATTTGCTTATAGCACAGTGCTTTTGGATTGAAAATCAATTCACCTACCAAATATTTTTTGTTTGGAACAGTTTTTTACATCCCCCAGAATTCACTAGCAGTCACCAATGCTCCCAAAGCCGTGTTCTTTCACATTAATGGAATTGTCTTCTAGAGACAAGGAGAAAAGAAATAATGGGGCCTGGAATGGCAGACTCACGTTCTGCCCTCTGCCACCAGGATGTGCTGGCTTTTTTCTAGAATTCATGCTTTTTCGCCTATACCACATCCCACGCTTCAGTTTATACTTTCTCATTGCTGCTCCATCTTCTTTCCCTACTAAAGTCTTTGCATCCTCCTTCCAACTCACTCTTTTTACAGCAACCCTCTTCTTCTCCATCTTTCAGTTGGCTTATTTTCTCACATGAATGAAAAAGGATGCCAAAACCACGAGCTGGTTTGGCCTTCCCCATGCAGAGCAGTTGGAAAAGAAGTCATCACTACAAACCTGCACGAGTGACAGCTATTGCTGCTGGCAAAGGCAGGAACTGCAGTTAGATTTCTAAGAAGATTAAAAAAAAAAAAAAAAAAAAAAAAAAAAAGCAAGCAGGAGAGGAAAGGGGGAAGACACCATTTTTTTCAGCCCAGCTATTTGTGAGGTAATTGCTGTAATTTTGTCTCTCCTCAATCTTCTCACTAGGCAGCCTTACTAAGGAAGCCAGACTTCTAGTTCTTAAAAGTGCAATAACTCACACTTTTCTAGAAGAAGTTTTATTAGTTTGAAATTTACACTTGACCATTTTGGATTCTAGGACAAGACCTAAAACCTGAAAAAATGTCAAAGAAAGAGAAACATGAAGACAGACAGACAAGAAATTAGATGAAACCGTTCAGTGCTGGGGAAAAAAAAAAAAAAAGACAAAGATTTTCACTTTGTCTGGCACAGTGATTTTATGTTTTTTAAATTGTTCTGTATTTTCACAGCTTCAGCTGATATTTCTGAAATATGGAATTTGCATTTTCTAGGTGGGGAATGCTGCCAAAACTGCTAATCCCAGGCAGATGTAAAGTTGCACCACTATATTGTGATGTGGCTCCTTAAAAACAACTTAAAGAATAAAAAAAACCCCAACAGAACAACCACCACAAATATTCACTAACCCATATGGTCAATAATTGCTCTTTAATAGTCCTCCTATTACAAACCTAAAAAGCAGCAGCTAGAATTACCAGTAGAGTATTAATAAACAGGAATGAGTTAATAGTGCATAAAGACCTTCTAGTGGAACAGTGGGGGAGTTGAATATTCTTTTCTTAAGTCAGCTGTAAGTAATTACTACATGGTGTGCTTCTGACTATTACCATAACAGAGCAATTGGACGTGAAGAATGGATAATGGTATGGACATGGAGGTATTTTTAGAATACCAGCAGTGAGGCAGGTAAACGCCCTACTCAGGCACAAACCTTTAAATAAGTTTAAATAACTTTTCTTAATGACACCTAGCCTGAGCAGAATTTTGAAAAGATCAATCTAATAAATTATTTAAAGTAACTTTATAAAAGATGTGCCTGTGATATGTAAATAAGGGAAACAGCAAAAAAATCCCATGCAGGCATTAAGCAAGCAGCCAGCATTATGGTAACTACGTAATCACAGGTTTCTCTCCGTTTCTTTTAGAGGAGTGCCTTCATCTGTTTGAACGCAGACTGTGCTTCACTCGCTTCCATTGGCTGCTCAGGTGAAAACTAAAATATTCAAATAAGAACTGTAACTGTGATTGCAGTTGTGGGTTTTCTACAATTGAGTTAGTCGTCTTCAGTGATTTAATGATGCATATCATTTATTTTAAAATATTGTTATAGGAGCATTCATTGAGATGCAGCTTCGTGTTCAAAGGACTGTCCATTACGTTATGCAGCAGGGCTTTTCATGTACAACTACAGGCTGAGATATTGTCTATCGACACAACATATGCTCCCATATAAAAACAGCTTCAGACTTTTGATTCAGAAAGTAGTAATTTTGTAAATGCACAGAAATATAATTTAAGGAATATTTTGAATTTTTCAGGCTGCAGGTCTTTCTCCTGCTATGTTGCTAACACAGGGCAGATGTTGATTTTTCAATTTGCAGGTTTGTTAAGCATCATGGAATGTTTTGGTTCTCAATCAAGAATATTCTTCCCAAGTGGTTGCAAAGTCCTATGCCTGAAAATAAACGCATGTCCTTTTTGTTTCTTAGCAGCATGTGTTGTGCATACAACAGAAGCATAAAACAGATAATGTGAGACCATTTATCGGACCAATCTATACATTTTAAGTCATAGTATCTCAGAATGCAATGTATTTGCAGATTATGTTCTATAAACACAGTTTATATAAGACAAGAGGCAATTCCATTTACAGTGTGTCATGCCAACCATTCTATTCAGAAAATGAGTATATATCCTGTACTATGATGTCCTCGATATTGTGCCTGTCCACTGATATGCCACTATACTGGTCAACTACCAATGACCTTATAAAAGCAACAGTCCCTGCATAGACACTTGTAATGATGAATGAAAGTATGACAAGAGACATGCATATACATTCCCTCTTCCTCAGATTCTTTGTTTCTTATTTGCATGCATACCAACAAACAGGTTTGGCTCCCCTAAAGACCACAAAGATTGTGATGCTGAGCTCCCCCACAGTATATGCTATCTTCAACAGTGGTTTATGACTAATCTGCTGCAACGCCACTGATACTAGTGCTATATTTTCATGTAACAATCAGATACAGCTATAGAAATCACACTGTGCCAGATCCACCTCTGCATAAAGTTGCTGACTTCAGGGCATTTTATCAAGATGGGTTTGGCCCTTTGCAGTCTTCTGCTCCATTAAATCTGAAGATTATGTGTTTTTCTTAGTCCACTGTTATCATAATGGAGAACTGATGTTATAATGTGGGTCAAACAAACAGCTAATTGTTCTTGGGCATGGCTTGAGCAAAAACAGAATGGAGAGGCTGAAGACATTAATAATAGTACTTGGCACGATTATAATAGATAGCTTCTATCAGAGGATTTAAAATCACTTAGCAAGCTTTGCAAGCACATTGCTAAGTGTTTTTGATACTCCCATTTGAAAGTGAGACCATCATCTTAAGACCATGCTCATACATTTAGATACTGGAGCAGTGAGAGTTTAAACCATCAAGAAAGCAATACATGACAACGGGCGAGTTTTAGAGAGTCATGCTAAATGAGCCAACTTGGAATCAAAGCAAAAGTTTGTGAGAGCATTTTTAAATAAACAAGCTGAATAAAAAGCAAACAAGTAGGTAACAGTGAAAGAATATAAAGGTATATGGGCAAAGGTTGGGGTTTTTTTTAAGTTTTGTTTTGGTGGGCTTTTTTCCCCCCAAATTAAAACAACATGTTTGCTGCTTTCCAGATTTTTTCTGCACTACTGCACATCCAGCAACTGCTTTTGTAAAGAACGGCACAGAGAAACCTATGTGCAAGGCTAGAGCTCTCCAGTCAAGACCAGGACTCAGCACAATATGCTGGCCTGCAGGAGCAGACTTTCTAAATGTAAGCAGTTTCAAGCAAAGGACTGACTTCTCACATGCCTAGAAAAGGTTTAGGATATTTCTGGTACTGTAGATACACATGTACTCTTTCACACTTACGCACATATTTATTAGAATATTAAACAATAATACCCCAGGCTATATCCTGTATGGAAAAATTCTACGGAAAGATAGAGACTTACAGTCTTAAACAGGCAAGGCAGAAAAAGAGTGAGAAGGGAAACACAAAGTGAAGCAGTGACACCGAAGTCACAAAATTGCAACCGGAATCAAGGTCATCCAAACTGACTCAGAAACTGATTATGGGCAGAATAAATCTGCCGCTCTGGAGCTGACACAGGAAGGAGAGGGGCAAAAGTATGAAAAATAAGGTGACTTAACACTGCTGAAAAAGTTTCAACACACAGCAAAGCAACACAAAAACTGATCTAAAAATTTGCCAGCCAGAGATGAAGGCATGGAATGCATAAGAGCGTGGCAGCTACAGAGACAACTGTTTTTCTCTTTTGGTAGATAGCGTTACAAAAATATTATTGCCCAAGCTCCCTGCATCTTTCCGTTCCTTAGCCACATTCTTCAGAGGTCTTTCTGTAAGGTCCAAGAGGGATGTAGTCAGCAAAAAGACGACAACAGAGGCATTACCACTTGTCTAGGACATTTGACGTATTTATGGAGAATAAAATTCAATTGTCTACATTATTAGCCCTAGGGAAATTGTTTTGTAGTTCTCATTCAAGCTGTTACTCAGGATGCATTCTGTCCTTCAGAACAACCTGAAGCTAGTCCTGCAGTGTGAATTCTTCAAAAACAAGGTAATGGATTGTTTTTAAATGACTGTTCAGGAAGACTGGATATATTTGAAAGTTTTCCAGGGTGGCGCACTGGCTTTACATCTTTCAGTTTAAAATATAGTGGAAGCACTGAATCCATAGTTATATGTAGAATTATTTGGATTAACACAACAGTCCCATTATACATTGCTACAACACTGAACTTCCAGAAGAATCTCCAGGTCATCTGAGACCAAAACACAACTTTGATTAAGATATCAGTCTCTCCTCTCCCTGCACTGTCCCTTGGGTACCTCTTGAGAAAGTACTGAGCATATTCAAGCCTCTTTCTGTGATGAGCTCAGTGCTAAGGTGGTTTTTATGTCCATGATCATACATCATTTCCTTAAAATGGCCTACTTTTTTTGCTCTTGAATTAGATAGTAAAACAAAACACCTTTTAAAAAAAAATCAGCATTGAATCATTCATGCATGGGTGCAATTGTTATTTGTATTTCATTGGCATCTCAAGATCTCAGACAAAAGTGGGACATTGGTGTCAGAGCCCATATTAAGAAACGTGACCCTCCCCACAGAGCCTTTAGTTAGACAAGAGACACACACAGGAGGAACTGTACGGTATCTTCACCCAATATCATACAGAGAGAACAATTTGTCCAAACACTGAGCCTTTATAAAGTGTGTGACATAAACTTTCAAAGGGTGTGAAGGAAGAACTTCAAAGATTGCAACAATTCTTGATTTTATTCATCCATTTACATTTATGTCTGATATACAGTAAGGGCTGCAAAAAATTGCCTTCTGTCCCCACTTGTGCAAACGTAGTCACTTCGCTTAGTCACATACTGGAGGATATTTTTTGATAGGTAACAGAGTAATTGTTTTGCAAGCTGAAGTACATATTCTAGCTACAAAATTTACCACAGCAACCCACTCATCACTGGGCAGAGGTCTTCAGCTGAGATGGTGACTCCAAGTTTACCAAACACTTCTGCCCATGAAACTGCATCAAAGTTGCTTTGACCAAATTAATCTCAAGTCAGCTGCTTTTCGTTTATACCTCAGCTTCACCAAGACACAGTATCAGAGAAGAAAGTGATCTGAAGGGATAGGCAGAATTGACTTAGTCATGAAATTATAGCCCATAACACTTTGTGGTCTTCAAGTAAGATTTCCACATTTTTACTACTGCTTTTTGTTGGCCAGGAATTTATTGTGTATAATTGCCATTCATCCTATACACTACACAGAGCTGTGTGTATGCTGCCACTCAGGTCCAACTTCTGTCTTCATGCAGTATTACTCATTAATTGAGCAAAGCTAACACTACCCTCATTTATTGGAATATAACAGCTAGGCCTCATTTTACTCACTTGCACTGACATGATGACCTGGAAATATCCCCACCTCTCCCGATCATTCTTTTTCTGTTTTTTTCTTCAGCTGCTTGACACACACTGCTTTTTTACTTTCTGCCCTGCTATCATTTCTACTCTCCAAACACACTTGTATTCTTCTCCCATTTAATTCATCCTTCCTAATTACATATTCCCTTAAGATCCTTTCTTATTAGCCAGGTTTTTTAGTTACCCCTAATGGGCCATCTACTTACAGGTACCATCATTTGCCAACCTGATCACATTTCTCCATGTACTGCAGTTTGACAGGTAGTTTTCATTTAGCTCTTCACAAGTTATTCTTTTTCTTAAGCTGTCCTCAGACTGCAATGCTTCTCAGTGCTTTTACCACAGTCCATGGCAGCAAAGTTTTAAAATGACATCTCCCATTACTTTTAACTTCATGGCAGTGTCCAACACCACCATAGCAGCAAGGAGATCAGCAGAAGACCAGAAGTTGAAGCCTTGCCAGATACATACAGTTTGGGACAAACCTCCTTGTTGCTTGCTCAGTTGGGCCTGTAATCTGAATTTTTAGATTAGTAGATACAATGAAGCAAAACTCTCATTGCCTGACTTCCGTAGGTCAGTATCAATTTACAAATTCTGAGGATTGCCCTAGTCAGTTTAATGACAAGAGAGAGGTACCAAGTACTATTATGACCATCTCAGAAAGCATTTTAGTAATTTTCGACATGAAGCTTTTCAAGCTTCTTGAAATTAGAGCTACACAGCGCCAGGGGGTAAGGGAACTGAAATCCCAAACCAAAATGCTCCTCTGCCCTATTCTCACATGGACTGCTAAAGACATTCAAAATTCATGGGAACTGAGCATGCAAAATCAACCCTGAAGACCAGAACTGACCGCGCTCAGAATGAGATTTCTTGGAGGAAAATTTAAGATTTAATCAACTTAAAGTCAAGCGGTCAATTGACAGCCTGTTTGCCACTGAGTTCACTTATTCAACAGCAACAAAAGTAATGCAGGAATTACACTCATAAATTAAATACTACATATAAAGGAATGGCTCAAGCTTTTTGAGCAGAACTGTGCTCTCTAAAAGCCACATAGCCTGCCTAAAAATACTAAATAAAGTCTCATTCACATGCACTATTTATTGACGTTTATATAGTGCCAGTACATAAGCAAATATTTTAATCTTTTTCTGCATCTTAGTATTTCAGTCTCAAGTTTCTAATAACAACATTAAGGCATTCCTAAATTAAATGCTACTACACTATTCCCCAAAATAGTGCAAACAAACCAGAGCAAAACAAAATACAACAGTATTTTCTAAAAGATGTAATGATCAGCAAAAACGATGCATAAACCCATTATTTTTTGCTGGGCTTTGTTGTGACAGTTGCCATGGCTAACCCATTAACATATTTGCTGTACAAGTATGGTCATTCTACGGCCTTAATTAACTTTCAAGTGGAGAGTGCTGTGGCTTACCACTTATTAAATATCCACTACAATAAGTTACAGTTTTACCCTTCCAACCTCACTTAGCCAAGACACCTAGAAGAACCAGCTTTCTATCTGACTATAATTTTGTAATTGCTTTTTACTGAAATTATGTTGAAACTGGACCCCCTATGTAAATGTATTTTGCCTGGTTCATCTAAAATTGGCCACCCCTAATCAGATCTGGTTGATATTTGATTGAATAAGTGGAAAATTAAGTTTCTCTCTGATAATGCTTTGCTTTTTCTCCCTTTCATTATTTATAATGTAGGCATTTTTTTGTTGAAATTTGAAAGCATGCCCCCTAGAGAACAGCAGAAGACAGACACATTGGAAAGGCTGCTTTGAAAGCTAATCTACTTCTAGTACAACACACAAACAGTGTAGTTACACTACGCAAAGCTAATTTCAGCAAGCACTTTATTCATGAAGAAAGCAATGCCATTTGAGATTTAATCAAGTCAGAATTAAGTTTTGTGATTAGCTAGGCTGAGCTGTTAAGGTATAGTCATAATGATATCATTATTTCCACACACCCATGTGGCATGAGCATCATCAAGTAGCGTAATGCTCTGTATGTTTAAATTTGTATACTGGCAGCTAAAAGCAAGCAGACCCACCTCCATCAGGCGTTCCACTGAGTATAAAATAGGACTTGGGTTCGAAAAAAAATAATTCCACAAAGGGAATATGTGAAAAGGCCACAGGAGTGCACAACTGAAAAAAATATATAAAAATGCAAATTTCCCTAAACTTCATCTTTGGATGGACTGAAGCATAAGTGAGAACTTCAACAAAGCTATAGAAAAAGATGACAGGTCTGAGTTTCAGAAATTTAAGACAGCAGTAGGATTAGACACTTTGGGTTGTCTTCGCATACATTTCTTATGGGAGTTAATTCCATTTGACATGCAAGACCAAAGCAAGATTACAGAGGCATAGCCCCATGGCGAGGTGTATGCTGTAGCTAAAAGCTGGGATTTGAATAATTGTGCAGGCTTACTCCAAGAATCAGGCGAGAACAGAATGAATGGATTATTACAAGGAACTTTGTACATTTTTAACTGCTGGACTTAATAAAATACCCTGTGTGTAAGACTGGTATTATGGTCCTCTGCTCTCACTCTAGTTGAAGTTTTTGGTAGGATCCATCAAATATGAGAAAAAACAGAAGCTATTAAAAAAGAATGTGCAATGAAGAATTGGGCAGGGCCGTGCTCCATGCAGTTTTCTGAGGGAAGCAAAAAATTTGGAGGGCTTTAGTTCAAAATATTCAGGCCCAAAAAAGTTAAAGGGAATTAACTGTCTTTCTAAAAGAAGGTTGAAGGAACACAAGAGATTGGATCGGAAAAATGAGGGGACAAAAAAAAAAAAAAAAAAAAAAAAAAAAAAAAAGGTGAGTTTTTATTTCACTGTTCCAGCTTGTTAGCTAGGTCATTTATTATAGAGAAAGATTACTAATCCACACATCATTTTTTTTTTAAATTGACCTCTTCCCTTTGTGTCTGTGGAAGCACTTGTCTGTAAAAGGAGGTAATAGCTGACTGCTCCTTAGAGTCAGTGATGCTTAATTAACTGTCCAGTGAGAATTATTGGAATACTTATATAATTCTTATTTAGCACTCATTAAAGTGAGGGATACAAATGCTGGACAATGAGAGGTTCAGGAAGGCTTTGAAAAGAGGGAGTTAGTGCTCTAATAGCAAAGAATTATGAAAGCCTGCCCATTAACGGTAATAGAGCAGACCTTTCATTTTAAAAGTCACTGACTCAGATCTGGACTTATTTGATATTTTTTTAAAAAGCTCCTTCATCTAACCCCCTAGCAATAGACAATCTCCAATTCCTTCTGCCACCACGAACCAGACTGCGCAGTAGGTGCATGGAGGATGTAAATGACACTTCTCCACCACCCCGTGACAGTGCCGTGGTCCCACAGCCCCATGCACCCTCGGCTCTGTTTGGCACAGCTTTCCCCCCTGCAGCCTGCTCCCAGTCCCCACGCACACAGAAAGCTCATCAGCTGCTAAGAGCATGTCGAGATAGGTAAAAGAACCACTTGCAATGATTTGTGTGGTATACCAAATAATACCAAAACAGTATTAGCAAAGGACATGCACTTTCTTGATGCAGGACTTCCCTTGTATAACACATGTCTGTGAATATCAGTAAACAACATATAAAGAAAATCTCAGGTGATGATCATTTTGCCCTAAAAATAATCTCTATTTCATTTCATATGGGCGCTTTGGAAGCCTCCCATAGAAGGTGATAAATATCCTGAATAATTTGGCAGTTTCCAAAATGGAGATGAAGAGCCTACTGGGTACCAAGCAAGATTCAACACCACCTATAACTTACTCTGTGACATGGATTAAGGCAGTAATAAACTATTGTACAGAAAACAAGCTAAATTCATTAGTACCTTTTGCAAGTCAAAAAGAAAATGCATGTGCATCTTCCATGCACAATAAAACCTTTTCAGAAATAGCTGGCTATAAAGAATTATTTGGCCCAATTTCAGTGTGTTTCTTGTAGCAGAACTGGCCATTTGCAGAGGCCATATGCCTCAACAGTTTGTCCTCAGAAAATTTACCAACAATACAGAACAGTGTTACCATCATCTTAGAGGTTTTGAAGGTTCATTCCTCCACAGAAGGTGTTCTCCATTCCTCTCTAATCTGTATATTGTCAAAAGTTCTTGCATCTACAGGAATTCACTTAGAAATGAAGCTCAGATATTCTTTCTATTCATATAATGATTGATGAAACACGAGGGAAAATAAATTGAATTATGTTAAGTCTCCAAGGGAAACATAATTAAGCTGTAAAGCATTCCCTTGAAATCCTGGTATCACTCAGGCTGTCTCCTACTACATGATCAATAATAATATTAAAGACAATTATTTTGAAGCACTGGCATGAACTTTCAGCTTTTACTACGTTTTATACTATTAAAAGCTAAGGATTTGTTTGGTTATCATATCTGTGAAATCCTTCCATATTTCTAGCATAAGGTTTCTAAAGTATCGTGGCTGGGATTTTTGCTTTCTTTTTATGTACCTAATGCAGTTCTTAACTCTAAAATCTGTACGTCTGATTATAGTTTAGTGTATATACATGGGAGAAACCACACTGCAGATAATACAAACCTCAGAACCTTACTCTGAATACGGAAGCTGGCCGATTGCATGGATTATGCTGGTTTCAATTTCTCTTTAACTGGAATCCTAGGCGTAAATATTTGTACATGGCAGTTATATTAAATGAACGCCAACAATGTATGTCTCCATCACCAAATCAAAGCATGGCACGTACTTCCAGTTCTCCAAGCAGAAGATGAAGCAAGAGTTCCAGGAAAAAAAATCATGGCAGACACGACTCAAATAAAATTGGGATTGGGAGATAGCATGAAGAAACCAGATTTGATACTAAAAAAGGAAATAGCGCCATCAGTTTTCCAAAGGAATTTTACCATAGATTAATAGAGAATTTGTGGACAAAAAGGCCTGGGGAAAAAACTTGAGTGGTGAACAGTAACTCTTATCAGTGCCACCAAATTATGTAGAAGACGATTGTGTGGTTTTACTACCTACCGTTAAATAGAAATAATTACTTTGTGTACACACATATGTATTTTTAGTATATATATTTATGAATACATATAAAAGACTATAAATATATTCTGGTTTTAACACCATACTCTTGCTTATGAAGGCTCATGCTAAAAAAAAATAAATATATATATATATTTTTTAAAATAGTCCCTTTTATTTTGGCCAGAAAAAATAATTCAAATGAAATTGTGAAAATGACATAAAAAACACGGCAGTTCTGAGTAAGTCTAAAATTCAGTCCCAGGCACCATCCCTAAAGAGTGACCAAGACTTTCATCAAATGTCATAAGTTCTGTGCTGTGGCTTTTTTCAAAGAGAACTCTCACTGGGCAAACAGTTTCACAAATGCTTGTCAAACTCACATATGGAAGGGAGATGGACTTCTCAAGTATGAAAGCATTTATTACAAAGAATACAGAAGGCTTCTGACAAAGGTAGACATTGAATTTGGAACACTAAATACTATTATGAAAGCAACAAATGGAGCAACAGTAATTAGAGTACCTTGGTATTCCTGAAACTGCAACACCACCATTGCAGTTTAGCAAAGCAACAAGATCCAAGATGTAAATAAGTTGGGTGTTTGCTTTTTCTTTTATTAACAAAAGAATTGAGAAGGCAAATTTCAGACCTTGCGGAAGAAGGCACATAATTTCTCCCCAAAGGCAGAGGAAAGATTTCTCAAATGAGCTTCATCCCAGAAAAGATCAGAGTGAAATATATGAAGCAAGATGACATAATGGGCTGTTGCTTAAATGCAGCCACCAATAGTACCCTATTCTGAAAACTAGGCTGTGGGTAATTGAATGTAAGACGAAGCAAAAATATAGAAAAGGCCAAGCTGAAGCTGAAGAATAAAAATGCAGTGTGTGTAACAGCATTGAGAAGAGTACAGCTCTGTAGAACTGATTAATAAGAAAAGCAGTGAACAGTACAGAGTGGATTTGCAGAGATTAGAACGTTGCAGGCTTTGTCCAAAAGATTGTATAAAGTTCTTATTGGGTTTGAATTTAAATACAGTAAAATTTATCTAACACTATTAATGTTTCCCTTTGACCATTAAATATATCTTCCCTTCACCCCCAAAAAAGGACATTTTAAAGTAAAATATGTTTACATTCTGCTCTTTTATAACGCCTGCACACATGTGCATATATATTTCTTCTCACTATAGTAAGAAATCAAGTAAGCCATTACAAACAAACTGCTTTGATACTGGCAGTCAAATTCAAGAGAACATACACTTCAATAAACCCTACAAATCACGTTCCTGCATTAACAAGTCCAAAAATTAGAAGTACAATGTTACACAGTAGGGACTTGGTGATTTTTGTTTCATAGCTCTCACAAACATTCCACTGGAACATGCACTGTAGTGTGTGGCAGCACCACTTCAGAGAAGTTTAAATCAGTAGTAAGAAATTTTTATAAAGAGGTAAAACATAAAAAATGGACTAGGCAATAAAATTGAAGATAATATTCAAAAATAGAAAACTACAGGCAGCAACAGGACACTGAGTGGAGACAGCAGCATCAGAAAAACACAACATTCAGTGACAAGTTAATGATAGAGACCATCATTACAGACAGAATTAAATATTTAATGGATAGATTCCAAGGGAAAGACACCAGAATAGAGATTTAATTTTCTGGTTACAATGCTGCTTTCAAGATGTCTTTGAGGCAGGACTTCTATACCTCAGCTGTCGTGTTTTGAAGAATTTGTACCTCTTGACCATATGAAATAGGGAGCTGTAGTCAGTCTGGAAATACTCACAGTAGCCACACATGGGAAAACGAGGGGTTTTTATTTCCATCAAGGTAAGATATTTGCCCCAGACTTAAAACCAGGAACAACCAGAGAGAAACAAGGACAACCGTGTTCCTAAAGGTAAAGCACATAATGACTAGCAAAGAGAAGACACTAAAATATCTAAAACTATCCATGCCGTTCCAACATATAAACATGTTGTTAACAACAGAAATGCTGTTTTTCATGTTCTTGCCATTTTGAAGGGTTTAGAAAGGATTTTGAAGATGCCGTCATAGCAAGCTAGTTTTCTCTTATGTAAGTTGCCCTGTCTATATGATACAAATTAGAAACCCAACTCCCTGTACAGTCTGCAGAGGGGGACAGGCACAGAACAAAGTGAACCATGCTGTAGAGGTGACTACACAAAATCAAGAGGATTAGTCTAGAATACGGTGTATGCCCAACGCTAAGGGAGGCGAATCCCACCTTACACGCCCATCCAGAAAGCTGGAGAGTTGACTTAGCTGAGTCCTACCTTCAGCCAGCCTTAGCTGGTGCTTCTCCCGGGGTTTTAGATACCTCTATGAATTCCCCTCTGGAGTTTGAGCAAATTTCAGGATTTGAAAACAAAAAATATTAAAAATAAAAATCTGTTTAACAAATGAAAAGATAAAAGAAAAAAAGACTAATTTTAATAGTAGATTTTCATGCCTCCATGCATGCCTATATACAAAGTTGACTGAAGGGAGGGGTGGGATTGAATAACAAATTGATGTGATACAATCACCTCATTCACAATCACATAATGGACTATATCCCAATTTTCAAAAGGCATAAAGTATCCTCATTAATACGATAAGTGCAGCAGTCAAATCAGTACTATGATTTTATCAGGGTTTTTGACTGTACATGAATTAGAATATAAAATGCATACAGAATTTTTAATGGGAACGCTTTAACATTCTGTGAATGTATTTCTTACTGTCATTTACATCGCATTAAAGTGAAATTCCACATAAAAGCATAAAGAGAATACTCTATGTCCTAAATTATAGTTTTTCATAGTTGTCATGTCCATATACTAGGAATCTTATTCACAAGCTGTAATGTTATCTTAAATCTGAAAAGGGCAAGGTATTTCCCTGTTTGTTTGGTAAGGCTGGCAAGCGGAGTTGTCTCACAATAAGGTCAGATGGGCAGGATGAAGCCTACAGAGATCTTTTAGGGATGCAATTGTATTCGCTGCCTGTTCCACAACAGGTTGCTAAACCCCAGACTTCCAGTTGTTATTCTCAGCAGGGTGCTAAAATTGTTACCGTGTTCTGAGAAATGTTATCACCATCTTTTAGCTCCTCTCATTTTTCCACCTTGCTTTCAGAACATTAGCTTAAAATAAAGTTTACCAACAAGTATTTGTCTTTAATTCCAAAGGGAAGCACTTGGTCTTTAGGAAATACGTATCTACTAGTTCTGTAAGCATCCACTTCACATTATATTTTACCATAAAGTCTAACAAGATCAGTTTTTACAGTCTAACCTGTTTTCTCAGATCCTGTAGTTTCATGCTGCTTCAGATTTGATTAATCTCAAAGAAAAAGAGCCTGTGAACTCAAGATTTGTTCTATACTCATCAAACCACCTGGCACAGAGTGATGTTTCTGACCAATATATTATAGTTGGTCTAAATTCTTCTCAAGCCTAAATGCTGTCAGCATTGGTTTTTTCCCAGCACAACTGGAAATGTTGGACTGTAATATAAGTCCTGAAACACAAGAGAATGTAACAGGCCAATGTACCATCCACAGAGCAACACCCTGCCTTCTGGCTGCAGCTTTTCAAACAGATGTAGGTTAGTTCCTTCTAGAAGAACAGGTATGAGCTTTTCAGTAGCACACTAGGTATTTCCTTAAACGCTGAACACACAGGAACCCCAGAAGCTCTTAGTGGTACTCAGATATTCAAACTTGGGAGTTCTTTCCCTGATGAAAAGAGATGTCTTGCAACTAAAGCATCTACATATCTTTATTGTAATTTGTGATTTGTATTGCACCACAGCAAAAACGTACTCTCTCCATTTGGCTGCCTTGGAGAACATACAGCACCCTCTGGTTAGTGACCCCCCCCGAAACTGGGCTCACTACCTTTCTCAGTCTACAGTCATCTGGTTTCTTATTTCATCTACGTTATTTTAGATTTTTTTTTTTTTTTAATATTCTGATGTTGACAAAGGCACTGCCTTTGTGGGATCAACTGTAGGATTCCAGGGCATACAAAATAACTGCTGGACCTTAAATGGTGAAGGATTACATCCTCCTCTTCTTTGGTTTTTTTCTGTTTTTCCAAATACTAATTTTCTGTTTCTGCTGCACACACACACCCCCAATCTCATTCCCATTGGATCTACTTCCATTTGGGTCTACTGGCATCTGCAAGGACTTTTTCAGTATATATAGCATTCCAACATTTGAGGAGAGGAAAGATATGTAGCATCTAAGCATCTGGGGGATAAAGAACAGGAACTTCTACTGGATTCATGATAGAAACAGCTACAGCTTTAGCTGCACCTTTTTCCTGTGAATTTACAGATAATTTCAGGCCAGAGAGTAGCAAATATTGGCATTGCTGTACTCGGGGTCTAGTAAACATTTATCCATGCCATGGCAGGAATATTACTTCTTCAAAGAACCACACAGACTTGCATATGATCAGTGCTGATTTTAGTACTGCATAAATTGCTAAAAGACTGAGGACCTGTATTTAGTCAATGCAAAATAAAGAATTTGTAGTAAGTGATACCTCCTGCAACTATGTTTTTGCAGAGCCAACAATCTGCCGCTTGGTTGCAGAAAAGCAGAGAAGTGGGAAGGGTACTTCTGACTGAATCTGCCAGGAACAGGTTATGAAGAAAACTCACTCTTTTCCCTTTTATACTCAATATACAAAACCACATGTATCCAAGTCACTGCACATCTGTATGTCAAATACTCATTGTTTCAGTTATTTACTGTGCCATATTTTTCAGTTTTGACTAGGAATAATCCAAAATTCTCCTAGCATGCCTTTCCCAATATTGTGGATGAGGGCTTTAAAGACTCTAGAGAGCTGAAAAGGAAAGTAAACCTTGTCCATCACAGGTTTCTTAATTTGCCTAATCAGCTGGGCAGAATATCTGTTTAAAGGTCTGCAGGAAAGGGCCACTTTAAAACTTTGCACCAGGAACTGTCATTGCCAAAGGAGATGATTTGCATTAACACTCACGCAGGATGATCTGGTACACCTGGAGTGTAACTAGCATCCAAATAGCACAGGTTACCTCCAACAGCAAGCTGGAGTGACTGGGGACACAGGCACATGCTCACAGTGAGAGGGAAAGGGGCACATGCCCTTACACATAATACAGCAGCTTGCTGCAAGCCACAGAGCTCGCTCTGTGCCTGCTGTGTGTATCCAGCCTTGGTCACACAGGTCCTCTCCAACTCCCACCCCTGAAGCGCATCTGATTTTTAAGAAAAGGACAATTCTACCCATCCAATGCACAAACTCTCAGAGATCACTTCCCCAACACTTACTATCGAGTGACTATGAATAACAATCAGAAGCCTCTCAGGCATGACAGCCCAACCAACAGTGTGTTTTCATAAAGATCCTCGTAACACCCCGTGTTAATTTACTGCTCCCAATCTTTCTCCTCCTTGTTAAAAACCATGTTGAAACCACATTTCTTTTCCCCCACTTGGTTTGCTGGAGTTCTTTTTCAGACCTTTACTTTCTATCCCTCCTGATTTCAGACACTATGGAAGGAGAAAATATTTAAAGTAACTTGGGGTAAATATTTTCAAAATTATTTCTATAGGTGTTTTCTGTCAATCCTGTAGGTAAAGTCAAAGAGTTACTGGGCTGACAAACAACTGAAAATGGTATTACTGTGTATTGCACAGATAACAGCTTACCCAGTAAGCTTTAATCTTGTTACATCCAGAAAATAAGAATAATCAGATTCTTGGATTGTGAAAAATCCAAGCAAAACCCATCATATTTCCATAGATGATACCACTATCTAATTAATTGAATATTAATCCAACAGGTGCCTTTTTTTCCAAACCAGGAAGGAATCAGTGCATTGCTGTGGTGTTAAGTGGTGCGGTATCGGTTTGCAGTATCATCTTTTAGGTGAGATATGAAACAGAGGTCTGATCTATAATCGTATTCATAGATCATAGGGTATATTTTAATAAGTGTCAAGGCTGCCAGGCTGTACTGGATTTAGTGTTGACTAACTCAGTTTCAATTCTAAAATCTCCTTTGCAATTTCCCTTGAACATAGAAGTCATACTCACATCCTGCTCTAAAAATGGTGTAATGCCACAGTTTATGAAGAATACTCCCATGCTGAAAGTGCTGCATTTCTCTCTCAGTGAGTTCAACCCCACAGACAGGGACATAAGGGACAGCACTGTTTTCAAACCTGACCTTCTAAGGTAAGCCGTGAGACGAACACAGTAGAACCTAAGTTTGAAAATGATGTTTGTGCTATTAAAAGGTTATTTTACAGTTCTTTAGTGTGAAAGAGGATATATAAATATGGAACATTTAATGAGACAAAGCTACCAAAGCAGTATTTGATAATTTTAAATACAGTCTTTGTCTTTCAGCATCTTTCAGTACCTATGTATGCCTTTGGTTCTAACGAGATCTAACAAATCTAATAAACATGAAGAAAAAAAAGAATTACAAAAAAAATGAGTAACAATCATTTTTACAGGTACAAAATGTAGTAAGTTGATGAGTTTGTCTGTTTCTATCAGAAATTCAATGTGCACATATGATAAACCTCATCAACTCTTTGCATGTAAGAGATATGTAAGTCTTGTCTTTACTTGAAGTTTTCTGATTAGGATTGTAGGTATTATTTCTGATGTTTTTCCAGATTGACATCCATGGTCTACTTTGATAATGAATACCCCAAGAGAGCACAGAGACAAGACTGGGTCTCAGAAGCTAGGAGCATTTCAATCAAAGATGGTTTGTTAATAATAAAGTAAGAAAAAAAGCCATTTGCTTCTTTTGCAGTGACTGCAGCGCTGACCCTCTCTTGGTCCTGCTAGGCCTGTCTGAGCAACAGCAGAGTTCAGTGGTAATTAAAGCAACAGTGTTGTGAAAAAAGTGTGAATTACTTTTACAAGAAGACTTGGATGTTGCTACCGACTGACAAAGCACAGCAGGAGAACTCTGCTGGATATTAAAGAGCTATGGTAGTCACTGTATTGTAAGGTGGCTTTTCAGCACAATGCAAAATTGTGACTTTTCACAAGTTTATACCTTAGGAACCATTTGAGTTATCGGCTTAAAATTTAGTATGTTTTAGAAGGCACATAGCAGACACCATAAATGTGTCATACTTGGTAAAATCTGGTCCTGTTTAAATTATGTAGACCCTAAATTCAATTTTTACCCTTCAATTATGACTTCACTAGGTAATTATTGCAATATTATAGCCCAGACTGTTGTGCAAAATTACAGAAAGGGCTACACACTCAGAAATCTCTCAGCAAATTATTGCAGTGTCAAATAGCCTGAATTTCCATTCTTGACATTTTTAAAACTAGAAAGCACAGCACCTCACATTTTTGGCATTGCACAGAGAATTATACCATGTATTATACAGCAGCCGTGTACTGTACTTTATAAATATCCTTTTAAGACAACATGGTTCTGTGAGGCAACACAAAGGACCAGTTCTGACAAATGCTTCACTATCTCAATGTTTCTTCTGTAGTCATCAGAAAAAATGCATGTTACAGCAGTGGTTTTTTGTTTGTTTTGGGTTTTTTTTGTTAGTGTGCAGTGAGAACAGGACAGATCCTGAAGTTAGTTTTGTACATATGTAGATCCAGGAAAGATAGCATATAGTAATACGGTTATTCTCATTATTCTGAGAAAATAAAGGTTAGAATTCAGTCTGGTAATCCACAGAATAAAGGGAGGAAATCTTCAACACAATGTGATAGTGTTGTCCTTCAGGATGTGATATGATTTGATTCAATAGTCAGTACAGTGGTTTCTGAATTAGTTTTCAGTACAGCATAAGGAATTTATATAACCAGCAATATAAAATTTTCATTTTAAGATTTACTTAAGAGATTGAAACAGCAAATAAGGATTCTCTAAATATCCATTCAGGTCCTATTTTGAACAAAATCTTGGACCCACTCTGAGCAGTTCAGCTGATTTGCAATTTACACAAAAATCACAAAGAACGGGATATTTACTTGCATGAACTTTCAAAGTGAAGCTTAGCATTTTTTGTCCCAGCAGACGAACACAAAAGACCCATGGAATTATGAAAATCTATTTATGAGCCTAGGACCACAGTCACATCAAGAAACATAGTCCAGTATCTGGTGTTATCCCTGGGGTTAGAAGCCTCATTACCCAAGAAAAAATTTTCCTTCACAAATTTCTGTAAGACAGTTGGTGTGGGCTCTTCACTGTTCTAGAGAATACAGCAGAGCCCATAGGGAAAATGCTACATATACATTCAGTTTTGCTGTCCTGGGGGTCACCCCAAGACAAATCACCGTACACTATTCGGCAGTAGTTTGACAAAAACGGTACAAACAGTCCTTCTGTTAGGTACAGCAGTTAGATAAACTGTGTTCATGGATTCTTGTAGTGTAGTGAATCACTCTGTTGTATAAATCAAATATCAGAAGAATAATTTTCCTGAAGTTTTGTTACATCAAAATAAACCCACAGATTTCAGAACCCCCACAGCTGGGGAGGTGGGATGTGGTGTGTGACTCTGCAATGCACAGCTGTCACAGAATAAAGGAATCAAGAAATTGCAGAAAATAAAGTTGGAGGAGTAGGCACACAAAAAAATATCTTACAGAATTTGAGGGTCCTTCTCTAGTATTTGTTCAAATGGTAGGTACTGTTTACTGCACCTAGACAATGAACATCATAAAAATATTTCTTAATATTTTATTCTTATTATTATTCTACCCGATTTTTTTCCCTGGATTTCTAGATACACAATCTATGCATCCTTTGTTCAACCCTTTCTATGTCTTTCAAAGCTTAGGTAGTTCATAAGACCTGATGCAAGTCTTTTGTGCTAGGGAAAATAAGAAAAGCTTGCTAGAAATTCAGAAATACAGTTCAAAACAATAAACCTCCACCTTAAAAACTCCAATACCCTTTTATCTCTTTCAGGTATACACACAACTGTACACAAAGATAGTCACATCTCCAGTATCAGTACTGTAAACACAATATCAAAACAAATGTCCATGAAACCAATCCCTTTAACCACAACTGACTACTGCGCAGCCCTGTTCTTATTCATAAATAATTCTGTCCTTGAAATTAAAACTTTGAACAATACTTTTTGACTAGCTTACAGTTAACGAGACTTTGGTGTCTGTAAAAATAATACCAAATATGAAGAAGAACTCACTCCCCCCAGCATACAAGCTTTTCTTTTACTTTTCATTCAAAGAAAGTTTGATTTTTGCAATGATCCAGCAAAAGATTTGATGATGCTTAATATTGAGCATAAGTAGTTGCTGATTTGCTTAAGTGCTTTGCTGGATGAAGGTCAGAGTGCTTTGAGCCTTAAATGACAAAACCCAGGTTTTGTCCCACTCAATTTTCCCATCCTGAACATAAATAAACTAATAGCAAAAAAGATTAAACCAGTGCAAAGCTTAGTGCTCAGTTTAGGACAAGGAATACTGAGTCAGTCAAACATCCTTCCTTACCATCACGTTATGAAAGCCACAGAACCTGCATCAGGAATTAGCATAAAAAGACATGACTGCTTGCTTTCTCTCATGACAGATGGGTAGTCTCAAAATTAGAGGTTGGAGCCATCATTCCTTGCTTACGTGTTTAAGAAGGATGAATCACATTATTAACTAAGGGCTGATGCGGCTGTTTATTCCCAGTCACAGTCACACGGCAGGACTTAGGCTATCAGGAGGTTAGAATCCTTGCCCCATCAAACAAATCTTTATGTAGTTACTCCAACAGCCGATCTTCATTTTGAGGGAAGTTGCTTGTGCTCAGTACCTGACAGAAACGGCCCATGGAGGAAAAGTTCCTTGGGTGAGACTGTTTGTGTGAGTGATGATTGCTGACCACAATGAAAAGTCACCTAATCAGCCAGCCTGACTGGAAAGCCCAGTACACTCCACAGAACAAAACCAGCAAGCAACATGTCCAATTAGTAACAAAGGCTCATTTCTTTTTGATCACATTTTATGTTCTTCTCTCAGTATGTGAAGAAAAATGCAACAGATACAAATGCATGTGACATGTCAGTCTTCAACTCTCTTTGTCAAATGGAAACAATTACAACACAATTAAATGACAGTCCCATGCTAAATACATTGAAATAAAACCAGGCTTTTAGAGCATCATTCCAGTCACATTCTCTAGCAGTTGGTTTATCACTTAGCAGTACTGCTCGGCTGAGCCGTTATTCTTTGCTTGCTTTTTGATCAATTTTACAGTTAACCTGAACTTTTCTCATCAATCAGATCCTTAGATATTCACAAGCTCAACCTTAGGAAGAGCCAGTAACCTTAATTTAATTATTATCCAACGGGCCCATTTGAAAGTGTGTATATAAAAGCCAGTATTCACACTAGTCAACTGTTTTCTTCAGTGGTGAGAACAGTATTTATACTGTGTGACCTTTACAGAATGGAGAAGTAGCAGTAATACCTTTGACTGCTGTTTATGTGTAGACGTATGGATTCTCAGATGTTACCAGGCAGTTCATATACCTAAAGAACAAATTTTCTTGTATTTTTTCCCATTTCAAAAAGAGTTTATGATAGTGTTCCTTTGTCTCTGAGCAATATAATTCTCTGATGCTAAAAACATAAAGTCCCTACATACAAAGAGCTCTGGCAGAGGTTAATTGAGAACTCAAACAATGACACACTTAGATTCAAAGCACAGTATTGAAACCTGTTTCTGTGCAAGCAGATGACCCATGGAAATGCAGAATTTGTTTCCTGAGAAGTAGGTGGAAATGGGCACTCGAACACTGAAATCAACTAGAAAAGTCAGGCAGAAAAAGCTTTCCAAGACAAAATTAGTCTACCTTATAATTCCTTTCAAGGGCAGAGGTGTATAGAACCAATCCTGCCAAGTTCTGAATACCTCAAGTGGTACTAACCATCTCACATTACTTTTAAAGTTCAGTGTTGCCTTTCCCAACCTCTCAGCATCAGCCCCAGAATCAGAATAAGAAAGAGGGGAGGCAGGAAAAATGAAAAGAGAGGATGAGAAAGCAAAATCAATGCCTTTTGCATATAATCTTCATGGATTGAGCAAGCATGCCTGCTCTAAAAGTCTGAGAGCCTGCAGCTGTTCACTGACTTTGTTTCCCTTACCATAGGTAGTACCGAGTAATACCGGGACAAATTGCCACATGACAATGTAAGACATAATATTTTTTTTCCTTGAATCAGCTAATAAACTTTCAGACTTAAGTATTTAAGTATGATCACATGACTGATAAAAAGAGTCCGTTAAAATTACACAACAGGTTAGGAATACATTACCAACAAAATCTTCTACTTGCTCAACAATGTATACAGAAGTATGTTCCTAATATACAATTTTCAAGTAGATACAGACAGAACACGAGGGTTCTGGGTAACATTCCATCACCACTAAAGCACCTTTTAATTTGTATGTAATGAACACACTTTATCACAGACACCACATATTTTATCATGTTGAACTGTTGAGACTTTCTGCCATAAGTATCAAAATGTAAGACGCAAAATAGCTGTAGTAAACTGATCACTCAAAGTAGCCTAAGTAAAACCTGTAGTCATTTTGTTTACAGTATTCCCTTGTAGTGCAAATATTGATGACTTCTCAGTTGCTTGAGGGACTAACACACACAAAACCCCACAAAACAAAGCAATGAACCCTCCCCAAAACAAAAAAAAAAAGATGAAAAAGTGAAAATAAATTAGTGTCTCAATATCAGACAATTATTTTTTTCTAATAAGTGCTTTGTCTCAACACTGACTTCATGAGCTAACAATCAAATGCACTCATACTAGAATTCATAGAAAACCTCCGGTTTTCCCCAAGAAAAGAGATCATGCCTTTCTATTACAGTACAGATAAAATAGTTCTATTCTCACCATACTAGCCTCAAAATATTACACTATAAAAAGTACATTTGATCTTAAAAAGTACTTACAGATTTTTATAAAATGAAGGTACAAGCACTTGAGTAAATGACAGTGTTCTAGTGCTCACAAATTGCAAGATGTGCGGCAGATATGCATGAGTTTAAAAGATCATATGTAGCTTATTTTTATCATGTCATATGTCAGCCTAACAAGATATATTTAACAATTAGATGCTGCTGTAAATTAACACCTATAACAGTTCTGTTTCCAACCTGGATTTAGCGTGGGATTAAGGGAGAACAAGCCTTCTGCATAGAGGACTTCACCTTTCTGCCAGCAAATAAAAGAGACAAACCAAGTCTATTCACCGACAAGTGAGAAGGAGACACAGGATACACAGAGGCAGCATAATGCAAGTTTATGTCGGAGGCAGTGTGCCTGCAACTACAAGTGAACAGCAAACCCCCTAGTGATCCACAATTGTATGAGTGGTGTAATTTCCTGTAGAGACACTGCTGTTGGTCTCACCACTTGGTTGCCTCAGCTAATCACCTCATTTGCCTGCTTCGGCCATTTGGGGAGATAAAGAATGAGGCACAAAGGGGTGGCAAAGTATGGTTACACTAAGGGAATAAAAACTAAATGAAGATATGTGAGGTTAAACTAACAAAGATAAATGTACAGTATCGTCTACACCATTTTTTTGCTTATATAGGCCCAGTATACAAAGAAGTATGGACCCAGTGTGATGTAACGGCTCTGATGGAATATCCCAGTGCAATTAGATGTGCAAAGTTGCGCTCTCCCCCAGTGGTAACACAAAACTCTTAGTACTGGCATGTCTCAGAACATGAATGCTGAGGAACATCAGTGGCTAGGAACTTCAGCATGCCGATATGCACATCAGCTACAAACATGGAGACTATGAGAACAGAGAAGATGACACACACACAAATTAATATTAAACACAATCTATAAGGATAGTCATCAAATTATGATGTAAAATGAAGACTACTCCTCTACCACTTCAGAAAGACAGTTCATTTACTCAGAGAGATTCTTAGCATTACAAGAAAAGCAGTGAATAGCAATCTTGCAGCAATTCCCCTCGTGACGGGCACAAGCAAGTACATTTGTATGGCAGAGCAGAGACTTTACCCCAAACTCCTGAAATACTTTCTACAGGCCAACTGGGCTGCTCAGCCTTCAGGGCAAGGCATATTACAGGCTAGCACTGAGTGAGCAGCACAAGCGTGAGCTGTGCCTTTAAAGTGGTTCTTTTGTCCTGTCTGCAAGATGAATATAGTTTGCTAAGACTTACTTTAGCCCAGTTTGTACAGGTATGGTGGCTGGCAATATCTGCAGCCCAGTTTTGTAAGGTACAGCTCTTGAAAGGTACCTCATATACTAGTGTAAGTGGTAAGTAAAATAAGAAGAAAATGATGACATTCTTCAAGAAACAGCTTTAGGTCCTTGAAAATTATTATTTCAGTTTGCCTGCAACTGTAAAAATGAGTTTCAGATAATAGCTTTTCTTTTATATAGTAAATGATAAATGAGCATTTAAACATTGACTCATCCACCAACGAAGATACAAAGAACATAAAAACTCACTGTGCTAACAGGGAGTTTGAGGACTAAAGTCACCTGATTTTTCAACCTGGTGATTACACCATAAGGATGCTCATTTGTCTTTACTTCCACTCCAGCGTTCCAAAAAGTATATATATTTCCACCAAAGACAATCAACCCTTTTAGCTTCTGCCATTTATATTTCTGCCCTAACCCTCACAGGAGTCTTCTGTTCAAAGTTCATGCGTCTTTTAGGACTATAAAGACTATAACTGGAATATTCTGACCTCAGGATATTGAAAGAGAGCAAAAATACTAGAAGAAACCCTCCTCCAGTGTTCCCCCTCACTCAGTATAGGTATATACCCTAAGAAAAAATCCTGTGAAAAAAGTCTTATCTACTTTGATTACCAATAGCAGTTCACACAATTGGCTCCTCTTTTGGTCTCAATCTGACAAGAATGAGAAGTAAGATCACTATGTTGGGCCCAAGATTTTTCAAAGGGCTGGGATGGGGGGGGGAATCCAAGCAAAAATAATCACGAGGAGCGAGTTTTATGATTACCACCACGGAACTTTTCATTTTTCCTAGAAAATACCTTTCCAAAGATTCATAATGAATAATTATATCAGAGAACTCCAACCACGCAAATAGAAGTTCATTTCATAATAACTATTATCTAACAGATCAGCTGAATTTTAAAATTTCAAGAGACAATCTGTGTTCAGGGTGAGTCAGATGTATGATTTCTTGTCAATGTTTCATTTCAGTTGTCTCCTGCATTATGAAAGGAAAGCATAGGAAGTAAGCCATCAAGATTTTACTGTGGTCCATGCAAGGAAAATTTACGCTAGGTTTTTGGAAGGTTTAGGCTGGGCTGCTTTGTTTTGAATCATGAAAAACATTACTCAGCGCGATAGCGCACCCTGCATTTTACATTTTCTGTTTTGAGGTATACAACCATTTTCTTAGGTTTCCCACTAAGCTACCACAGATATGCTTGCCCAAAGTATATGCAGCAATTTGAAAACAAGTCATGATCTTAGCTAATTTTAGCAAACGTTTTTTCAAGTTAAAGCACACCTTTTACATTTTGTTCATCAAGCTTTTTATTTTTTCGCCACTAAAATGGATTATTCCTACTCAAATCCTTGGCAGACAGACAATATTCCTGTTAAGTTCTCTGGAAGTTCCCTGCACATGACAAACACCATCACAATGAAAACAAACAGAATAAATTATGCAGGCATTAAAAATTGGGAATTAATACATAAAAATACTCATGGATCTGGTCACTGGAAAGTTTCAAAAGAATTAGTTAACAAGGAAATTAGAAAGAAAGTTATTTGGTTCAGGGATGTTATTTCTCCCCTCTCTATTAACTGATGGGTGAAGAAAATTGAGCTCATGATTTGGTGAGACTTGCTTTCTAGCATTCAAAATCTTTGGAAAATAGTTGGCTGCAACTCTGTGTGAAAGTTACTACATCCTATAAATGGTTCCCTGTGATCTGAATACTGAAATAAAACTAGACCAAGGATGCTGGAGAGCGTGTAAATTAAGTAGGGTCTTCAATCACTGGCATTCCAGCAGTCAGAGAGTAATTCCTTAATCAGAGTCAAAGTATAAACGAAGGATAGAGTCAGCATGAAAAGGGGTAAAAACACAGTTCAAAGTGGAACGTGCTCTGTAACATCTACATGCAAACTTTGTCATTGCAGTAGAACAAATGAGGCATGTTTGACAGTAATTTAATAGTTACAGCTTAGCTTGTCAAACACTTGGTGTTGCAGGGCCCTTCGCTTAAGGTGCTTATAACTTTGCCAGACTTTATAATTTGCATCAAAATATCCTCAAAATTAATTGTTTTATAAAGGTTAAACAAACCCAGTGGGGTTGTTTCTCAAATGATGATGTTACAAATAACATCAAAAAACCTCTCCAAAAAACCTCCACACCTACCCTTTCACTGAGAAATATGCCTTCATGCTTTGAAACACTGACTTAAATTTTGGCAGGGAAGTCATTGTGAGATCAGAATTTGTCTTTTGTTGTCTCTAAATAATAAATAAATTAATTAATTAAAGGCTCCTGTACTCAATGGGCCCTTAGATGTGGCATCAAAACATTTCTCTGAAGCTTCAGCCTGCTCTGAGGATGTTTCAGTCTAGGGTTGCCATGGCAGTGCCCCATCATGCCCTTCTGCCTTCATGCCTGGGCTCAAGGACTGATAGCAGGGAGCCCCTGCTTTCCACACTCCAGCTCCTGACCCTCAACCCCCCCAGGATATATTGCTGACCAGAAAGGTTTCCATGCAGCCATCACTGCACTGAGCACTCCCCGGAAGACCTTCATTAATGTGGGAGCTTGCACTGAAGCCAATATCTGTGGCATTCCTTCTAGCTGCGTCCTTGCCTCATTCACCATGAAGGAGAGCACAAATCAAAACTGGCAAGTGTGGCTGTGGGCACAGGGAACCCCACCTCTGTACATGCAGACATTTAAAAACATCCAGTGAACAACTCTGATGTTTCCCCAACTTGAATTGTGGCATTTCTTGCCCCCAGAGCACTTGACTTTGTAACCTTTGCATTCTTCCAACATGGGTTTTACACGTAATATCCTACTTGCATTTGGAAACGAACAGCCACCATCCCATTGGGTTTCCAGCCCTAGTCACTCCCATTTTAAAAGATACAACCCAAGGACTAACATATATAATTCAGGTTTGGGATCACAGTTACCCCTCTGAAACCTCCTGTCTTGGCTGTCAAAGAAATTTACCTTTCTCAGTTTAAAGGTGCTTTCTCATAGGAATCCTCTCAAAACTCAAAGCTTTTTAACATTCACCAAAGAAAAACAATATCTGAAAGTCTTTTGGACTCCACTTCTGGGCTACTGAATATATTAATTCATCATTAGTAATGTTGAGGCTGCCTAAGTCTTCAATCACTTGTCCAAAGGAGATAGAAGACATGATGTATTTATATGTATAAATAAGTATATCATCTTACATCAGAATTACACCATCATACACAGAGATTCAGTAAAATACAATTAAATAAATAGTCTTTAAGAATTCCTTGAAATGTAGCCCTCCATTTCAAGCCCTTTCAAGAGAGAGACTACACACACACTCCCCTTTTACAGCTTACATATACAATCTGAGTCATCAGATCATTTCACTAAGGTTGAGCATTGCATGTTATTATTTGTTACACCCCAATTTCCAAGATGCTGAGCTTTGGAAACTTTTGCTGACTTTGAAAGTAACACCTAACTGTACAAATAAATGGCACCTAAGTCATTTACTACAGCCTTTCCATAGCACAATAGCTACATAGTTATATTCTGCTTTCTCTCCGTCCATCTGCACTCATTTTTCTAAAAATGTTATTCCTAAATTTCCATTTTGTGAAAGAGGATAATCTCACCCAACTTCAAATGAAGTTTAGTGACCAGAGGAACTGAGAGGCTAAGGTTGTCCCATATAGTACCCAAGCATGGAATCAAGTCATACATACATAATCATCAGAAACAAGCTCCTTGAGAGCGCTACTATTCGAATGTAAAGCCTGAACTGCCTTTTGCCAGTTCCTACTGACTGTGTAGAGAGCTGACCTTGACTATATTCTTACCTCAGGCATTACTGAAGCATCTAAAGTTACAGGAGAAAACCCACCCTTTGTTAGTGGGAGCATGGTGGTTCTGCTGAGCACAGCACTGACAGCATATCCTCTTTGTCACCTCCTCCCTTTTGCTAAGATTCCATCACCACCCAGTGATGAAATTACATTACAGTTAATGCTTGTTCCTTAAATCCTCTAGCTGTTCCTGAGAACTATATTGCAACTATTGGGAATAACTACAGTCTTTAAAAGAGAGTCACCAGGTCTCTCAGGTCAACTGGAAGCTTTGCAGCTCTGCTAGCTCAGATGGCCACCAGCATTTATTAGCTCAGGATGAATGTCCCACATCTACCTTGCTTGATGTCACAGAGCAAGCAGAAAGACGACAGATCTACTCAGAGCCCAGATCACAAAAAAGACAATGTGGGTGTTTCTACTCCCTCCTTTCACATTCCACTGCTTAAAAATAGTCCACGATCTAGTAAAAAGGCACCTCAAAGTCATATAAAGAAGAAATACTGTATTAACTTCCTGAATGCACCTCTTCTGACCTAATGAAAAGCTTTAAAAAAACCTCTCCTAATAATAAAACATCAACAATAATGATAAATAAATACATGCATGTAAGACTACGTCTAAACTTTCTGAATGTTACAAAACTTCACATTTTTTGTTTGGGAAAGCATAGGGAGAGGAAGTGCATTCCTAGAAAGGAGGCTGGAGATACACTGTAGGCACAACTAGGAATAGTGTGCCCACTTGACCTCAGCCTTCCTTCTCTAGGCATACAAAGCAACTTCCAAACAACCACACAAAATCAATTTTAAGCAACTAAAAAAGGTTGCATTTTAAAGATTTCCTTTTTATCTCAATAATGGTCTTCCTATCAAAGTTGCAAGTTCAGAGAGACTTTGACAGATTTTATAATTGGTTTTCATCTTGCCATTTGGCATTAAAAAAACCCACCAAACAAAAACCCCAACCAAACCCAAAAATTCAACAGATAATCAGGATGTGATCACACAAAACGGCAAAAGCTATTTAGGCATGTTCTTCTTGCCCACCCCCACCCCCCCAAAAAAAAAAAAAAAAAGATAATTGCACAAAACCAGTCATCATTATTTAAAAAAAAAATTGCTCTATTGAAGCATGAAGAGCTTTTTCTGGTACTCCTTTGAGTTCAACCAATCTTATTTTCACTTGACAACAGGTATCCGTAGGTGTAACTTGTTTAATAGCATTATGGTTTGGCTGTGCCAAAACTGCTCCTCAGCAAAACCTTCCTTCTCATGTCACTTTTCAAATAAATATTTGTAACTTTTATCTTGGAAATTCTCAGGTTCACTAAACAAATACAGTCTTCTGAACACAGGATTATTTGTCCTTTATTTATTACAGATCATGTCCCTAGTACATTACTTCAAAAGATCGCAGAATGAAGAAAGGAGACAGTGTGATGAGCTTTCAGCTAAAGCACATAAACTTGGACTATCTTTTTTCACGGTTTTTTTTTTCCTTGAATAAATTTATATGGTCAAGACACTTAAGCTGCTCAGTCATGTCCACCACCAGAAGAAGCAGCATGTTTCTATAAAAAGGAAGTATAAGTTTTGTCAATGGATATCAATACTAAAAAACACTAGGTAGACTGCTTGGGTGAAACACCAGATCTGCAAAGTCAATGGCACAAGTTTTATTGACTTCTGCAGAGAAGTCATCCCCTGTTCTCCCAGGTGACATTGAACTATGGATGTGCTTTGGGCACCTCAGAGGTGTAAGGAAAAGGCAGACACTTTGGTTTTCCCTTTCACAGCACTGAGTGGCAAAACAGAGTCATTCCTGTAAAAAAACGATATGTTAAAAACCCTACACTTTTTACAAGATATACTGTTAATGACATATTAGCTACAAGTACAAAGCTATGTTTTCACTAGAAAAAAAAAATATTTGTTCGGTCAGGGTTTTCTTAATGGTTTTCCTATTCCTTGAAGCAATTTAAGCCAATGAGCCAAAATGGTCAAAACTTTCAGCAGTCCTGTTATTGGGTACTAGCCATGTCTAGTTCAAACACAATGGTCACCAATGCGATTAAATTCAGTATTTCAGGAAAGATATTTAGACTTGTGCCTTAGCTTCAAAGTCATCTTTGTACAAAATATCCCCCACAAATGTTACAGGCTAAATTCAACTTGGAAGACCATGATCTGCAGATACACTCTGTATTTTCAGGAGAAACTTGCAAAACATTACACGAGCTGCTGCTGTTTCAATGACAGAAAGCACAACCCAAAGACTATAGCGCAGCCACAGACACAATGTTAACATCCATTATGCTACAGCATCAGACACTAAACTGAGGTCTAGCAACTTTCACTATGCCATAGGGCTTCCTCTGGTGGTAAGCAAGATGAAATCACGGTGGTTGAGCAGAGATCTATAGAGGAAGCTTTCTCCGCCAAACACACAAAGAATGAAATGCTGGAGAATGGCTGCAGCAGGGGCAGTTTCTAAGATAAATAAAGATTTAAACACCTAGTGTATTGTGCTTTAGTACATCTGACTGCCGTCTCATATTAAAAACAAAAAACAGGTAGTGAACTCTTATATTTCACTACAGAGAACATTGTTGTGGCATGAAGTAACATACCAGATTTAACCACTGAACTCCAGGATCGTAAAACCCAATTATGTATTTAAATTACCAAATTAGGTACTTAAGTGTGGTAATCCTATAGGAACATGTTGCAACATTGTAGCAACAATGTATCAAAGCTCAGGGTAAGGAGTTGATATAGGGGAAGGTGATTTTATCTTAAACCAAGGTCAGTTTTACATACTCCTCCAACCCCTGCCAAGCATCAGGACTTTTGTACCCAACCTATCTGCATTGCCAGCTTTCAGACACTAACTTTGTGCACACGTATGGACAGGATCCCTCACAATGACACAGAAAGTTAATTTATGTAGAAGGCATATTTAAAAAAAAAATAATTGAAAAATTTACCCAAAAGTCTACATTTATCTGCAAGGAGGAAATAGGACAGAAAGCAAGGGCACAAGCAAGAAATCTACAGAAGGTCCAGAAAAAAAGAAAGATATGACAATACAGGTCCAAAAAATTTACCTTAACTGCTTTTGTGTTACCAAAATAACCACGGAAAATAAACAAGCACATGCAACATTCCCTAAATTTTCATGTAAATTTCTTCTGCCCCAGACATGTTCATTTTCTTTATTTCTTCCCTCTTCCACCTGCTCTTTCTTATTCTCTGTCCATCCTCAATCCTGCTGTTTGGATTGATGCCACTAGTAGTACCACAGTGGAACAAAAATCTCAGCTATCTCATATACAGACTTCATTTAATTAGGTCTGAAGAAGACCTGTCCAGTCAGGAAGAGTCTCTGAGTATATGCAGCTGCCAGAGTGGCCAGCGAAAATGGAAGATTGATGCCATAAGTCAGGCCATGGAATAATATATGATGTACCATTTCTTGACAGATGCAAGACACATATCTGTGCTTCACATCCTTAAAAATAATAATAAATAAATATGCAGTTGTATTCTTTAGATACATACACAGATAGAGCAAGGAGGCACAGAGACACCGAAAGTCACATTTACATGTACAAGAGTATAAATTGGTTTGAAGTATTCAGATAATTATCCATAGAGCACAGCAGTTTCCAGTTAATATTGCCAAAGTTCAGCCTCGGATGTATGAAAATGTATGTCTGAGTTACCTGGGCATTGACAATGTATGTACAGGTACCTAGCTACATGTACACAGGGCTGAGTATTACCCTTACCTTTCACATCTGAGGAAACGAATTCAAGAAGCTTCTCTACGGATTTTTAGAAGGAGCAGACATTAACATCTGTACAAGTAACTTCATTATTCCATTACCCAGAAGCTAGAATGAGAAAAAGCATTAACATCCTGATTTCAACTCACGAGTTTCATGCTAAATTACATTTTACCTTTCTTTTGCTTTATTTCAGCACTCTTGGCCCTACTCTACAGAATTTACATAGGCTTCCATGCAAGTAACTGAAAACTCAGCTATCCTATTCTGACTTTAAATGAAAGGATCACATATTTTAATAGTTGATTCTCCTATGCGATTGCTCCTCATTCCTAAAACTGAAGCCATTAGCAGCTGTAAACTTTCCTTCCCTATAGTTGCTTAACTTCAATGACAATTTTAGATTAAAATTAATTCACATGATTAAATAAATTGGAATATTAAAAATAGAACTATAGAAAGATAAAAGCAATGTAGATATTTTAGATATAACACAAAGTTTTTAATTAAAACACAGAATCTTCAATTTGCTCCTAAATAAAACAGTAACCTTCACTTGATTGATCCTAGGAATGCTGCTGATATATCTTGTTATACTGGCGTGAATCACATATTAATTAACAATTTGAGTAATTAAAATGTTTTTATTCTTTAAATATATTAGAGATGGAGCCAAATATCTATCACACATGTGCAAAATTTATGGTATCCAACACTGAAGTAAATTTAGTGCTGAAGGAAATATAGTCTGGCTGGCTACTATATACTTTGAGGTAAGTATTTTAGCTTACTTGCTGTATGATGATATGTACAAACTGAGTCGATCTGAGAGATAAATCTGTTGTTCATGCGGATATTTTTGATTTTTTTAATGTAATACTTACAACTAAAGGTAAAAGAAACCTCTTCCATGTTTCCAGGAAATCCACTAGAGTTTACAGCTTCTGTCCAAACTCAGTGTTTCTATTAGCTCCAAAAAGCAATTATCTGTGTGCAGAAACATACTGCACAGCATTGCTTTCTTGTCCTTAGAGAAATTAAGAGTTCCTTAGCGTACTTCAGCAATTCACACACATAATGGTCAAACTAACACTAGCTTGTACGTATACTGTCACTACAGTTACTAAAAACATACTCCAGTCTTTGTAATTCATGTATAATGGTTGCCTTCAGCTTGTTCCCCTTTGTTGACTACACAGGTTGTGCCGTCCCCTGGGACATTATGCCCCAGCATGGGATATGTGCGCTGGCTAGCCCCTGGCTCCTCTGAGGCGGCCCGTGGCTGCCTCCGCTCTTCTGCAGACCTCCCCTGCCTTCCCAGCAGCTTCTCCTTCCCCCGAGACCCTGGCACCCATCCACCCTCTTTTATCAAATACATTCCTCTCACTTCTGGCTTTCAGTCCAGCTGCCCTGGACAAAGCTCACACAGGCTGGTCTCCCCCACATCTCACCTTTTCCCAACCCACTTACTTCCAGGAATCCTGGCTTCCAACCTGCACAAACAATTCTGTGCCCTTCGCTGCCTCCAGAGCTTGGGTATTATTGCTTATTTCTGCGTTATTCATTTTTATTTTCTTTACGTTTCTTTTTTTTTTTAATCAGTCTTCTGTCATCTTTGTTTTCCCTCTCCTTCCAAGACCGTCACTTGCACCAGCTGTAGGTGCACGGGCTAGCATTTCCACCATCCCCTCACACTGGCAGCAGCAGTGTGAAGAGCTGGACACTGTGAAGCGAGGTGGGCGCAGCCAGTTCCCACCGGTTCCAGCCGGTCCTGGCCCAGGGCATCGCCTCAGGGCAAGCAGCTTCAAGAGCAGACAAAATGGCTGCAAGCAGCCAGGCAGCTTTGAGAGCAGACAAAATGGCAGCCAGCGGCCAGGTATGCAGACAAAAACCCCAACAATGTGAAAAACAACACCGTGAGACCAGTGGGGAAGAGGGGGAGGAAGAAGAGGTGCTGTGGGCTTGGGGCTGAGACCCAGGCAGGGGTAGGTTCACATAACAGGCAGCGGCAGAGGTGGTGATGGGGCAAAGACACTGCTACTCTGAGGGAGAGATGAAACCAGTGCACAAGTCTGGTATCTATCCCCAGGTTTCTTTGAGATTCTTGTCAAAAAAAGCCCTCTTGAACACTTTGACAGCACATTATACTGTCAACTCTAAACTTCTGATGAAAAATACATATGTATGTAAATTTATATGTCACCCTAGGAGCATAAAAATATACAGGTACTATAAATTTCTGTACACCAGTTCTTGCTAGCCAGAACAAGACACTTTGTGTACCCAACATATTCTGGCTTATATAAATTTAGTGGCAAATTATGTTCTTATTCCAGTTTTCCCAACAAGCCACAGAAAAATCAGCTATCCTTTCCTATTATTCAAGATCTCTAAAATTAGCGCACTTCAGATGTTCCCTAGCACTGTCAAGCCACAGTATATACTGTAATTTCAGTATTTAAACTTTCATCCCAACCTGGGCTGAAAACAAAATATTTCTATGTTAGAATCTTTACGTTTCCACATTGCAATAACCTTGCTTGCATGCTATGTAACACGCACGAGGCATCTTTCATTTCTCCTCAATGGGAAGAGAATGGCTCAACTGCAGATCACAGATCTTGAACAACTGGAGTCAAGTTGCAAAAGCCTGTGTTGGCAGGTCAACAGTTTGAACTCCTTTCTCTACACATCTTCACTTGCCACCAGGTCAACACAAATATTTAAGGGCTGAGTGCAGCTGTGAACAAAGCAAGCCAGTGCTGATGAAGGGGCACGAATTCTTCCCCCTCACACAATGTGTCTCACATGCCATGGCAAACTACCCAAATGGTGGGGCTATGGTCCCTTTACCGGACAAAATCTACCTGGTGGTGGGTCCAGCCCAAAGCTCTGATGACTCCTGTACACTTTATTTGCTAACAATTTTAAAAACTGTCAAAAATCCTCTACAAGGCTGACTCTACCCCTCTACATGTTTCATTATATTTCCCAGCAATTTAAATTTTATTCCTACCAAATCTTGTTCCCTGAGGCCTGATGCTTCCAGAATATTGTGATTTCTTTCACCTTCTGGCAGAATACCTTTCTCCATTATGAAAAGTAGCAAGCACTTAGAATAGTTCTGTCCAAGTATTGCCAATCACTATGTGAAATATAGGGAACCTGGAATTCCCTCAGCAGTGGCAGAAAGTCCTAACTGCTATAGTTCTCATAACTTTCTATACAGTATTATTTTGGGCACCTTGAGC